>NC_081183.1:146428931-146487523 GCF_029867415.1 Vicia villosa
CGGATATAAACAAAAGGTTCGATTTTGTACTCGAAACAGTAGAAATGTAACTTTGATTTTGAAAAGAGTGAAAAGGGGTTACCCTAGGAGGTGCAAATGTGATTGTGATTGAATTCAGATATTTATCTTTGAAGTTAGTGATCTGACGGTTCAGTTTTATCTTTGACATACACGCAGTTTATATGGGTGCTGGAAATTAAAATGCGGAAATGTAAAGTGCAGAAAGTAAATCTACGCTATTACATCGATTGTGCGGGAAATGTAAACTAGCCTATTTACATGAATTTGACATCCTATACATTTATCTAGGAATTTTAAATTGCAAGAAATAAAAGGCATATTTTTGTATTTTTGTGATTTATTTTAAATATAATTAATGCATTATTAATTAATTTAAAATAAAGAAAAGATGGAAATATGATTAAACCTAGCAAATAAGTTTAAAAATATGTACAAAATGTTTGTTAATTGATTTTAGAACAAAACTAATTTTTTTTGGAATTTTTGAAATTTGTTTTTGGATATTTTAAGTTAATCAAAACATAATTATGCAAATAATTACACAAATAATTAAAACTTAAATAGAAAATTATCCTAAATATGTACAAAATTAGTTTATGATATATAAACAATATTTAACACAAAGAACAATTTTTTTATGATTTTTTGACTAATTAAAATAATTAATAAGCAAATATATAAATACATACTAATTAATTATGAAAAATATTGAAATTTTGAAGAAAAATAAAATATTTTTATTTCAGAAAATAATATATTATTTTAGAAGTTTAAAATATTTTTTGGGGAATTTTTTGAATTTTTAAACTATTTTTAATTAATTTATCAAAGAAATTAAAATAAAATAGAAAATAAAAAAGGATACTTATTCAGTGTGGAAGTTGACTGAGGGAGCATGGTGTAGCTGCGTGTGTGAGGCGTTGGATTGGAGATTGAATTGATCCAAGGGTTCAGATCTGAGGTCACATGAAGCACATGATTAAAGCAAGGCATGGGATTAGTGGGAGACCAAAGTCAGACTGGTCCCCACCCTCGCCTACATGGACCAATGGAAACAGAGGAGAGAAGGTTGAAAAGTTGACTGACGAACCACGCTCGGACGCGTGGTCGTCTTCAACCTCCGTCCCATGCACTTTTTCAGACAGATAGCGGGGGTTTTTAACCCCCTCTATTTCACGATACAAAAACGTTATTTTCGGTAGCTTCCCAAACCTGCAAGAACACACGTTAGCAACATATGAAAACAACCCAGATCCACTAAACATGATGCCCTGAATCCAAATATGTCATTAGTTTCGTGGTTTGATGCTCATAGCTATAGGTTCGAAGATGTTAAAGTATGAACACTCATAAGCTTATGTTAATGGCATATGGCTATCCTCACGTGGGAGTTGGCATGTTAAGGCCCAGATCATTTGCATAGGACCTTATGAGCATGATAGGATGGTTGGTTAGCATTGAAATCAGTTGCATATACAAAAACGAAAATAAAATTCATATGTACATGAAGAGTATTATATGCTTTATACGACTCTCATGGGCCTGTGTTTAAAGTTCAATCTTACTCTATTATCTTTGAGAAGATGATTAGAATGCTTGGTTTGTATTAATATTGATTGGAAAATTGATTTTGAAAATTACAAAGTATGGAGATTTTTTTGAGAATTTTGAGAGGTTTGTGGCTATTCTCTTGCTATCTCTTCGTGTGTCCCTCTTTTGCTGAAGTATGATGCTTCTTTTATAGCCCAAAGTTGCTTGGAACTCAAGCTAAGAAGCTTTGTTGTCTTTGTTGAAAGTTTGATTTTTAAAATATTAAAAATCTTTGAATTGTTGACCAAGCTTGACTCCATTCAATGCTCTTGTCTTGCTCTTCAATTCTTGCAGAAAAAATGAAGATTCCTTGAAGTGAGTCATACTTGGAGGCCAAGCAACCATTATCCATGCATTTTCCTTTTAATTTTAATCTTAAAGTAAGATAAAATTATGCAAAAAATGGCCAATAAAGATGTGGGCTTTGTCTTGGTCGTGGGAGGCCCATAGTAACATGGCAAAGATGTTTGGACCATAAAAACTTGGACTCATTTGGAAAAAAAACATTTTTGAGCAATGTTGATTTCATGCATTTTCCCAAAATTTAGCCAACTTCAACAAGGTGTAAATCCTTCAATTTTTGTCATATGAAGGAGATCTTGCACTTTTTGGAAACCTCAAAGAGTCCTCTAACCAATGTCTTTGGTCTCATATCAAAATGATTTTTGGTTCTCCTTGTGTGTCCATTTGAAAAAAGTGTCTTTTTGTTGACTTTGAAAATGACCTGTAATGTCTTTGGCCATATTTTTCAAATGGTGAATGCTATGACCATGGGATCAATTGCATTTGAAAGATAATTGAATTTCCTTCAAAATGAGCTTTGGTTGACATTTTTTGGATGAAGGATGAGAGAGTTATGATCAGTCAAAGTTGAGTTGACTTTTCAGGCAAAAACCCTAATTTTGAATCTTAGGGTTTTGTTGATTTTTGATCTTTCCTTGATGAATTGTGATCATCCAATGATCAAATGTTGAATCCTTTGACAAAATATGGACTTTGACAAAAAATTTCATTTTTGACTGTCAGTTGACTTTTTTGGTCAAACGGGTCGTCTGTTGACTGTTCGAGCTGCTGACGGTGCGTCTGAGTGAATTGAAGTTTGAAAATTTGTATGATGGTACTTTGAGATGTATGGATGTATATGAAATCCATTTGAGCTCTCAAAACTTGTTGCTCCTGTTAAAACAAGAAAAACCCTGATTAGGGACTGTCTGTATAGGAGGCAGTTAAGCGTACCTGATTTTTGTGCAGTGTTGAGTTTCTGCTAATCATGTGATATTCAGAAGACTTCTAACACAAAAATCTTGGAAATTTGAATTGTGAATGATTGATTTGATTGATTGTACAAATCACTGTGAATTGTACTGTCTGCAGTTTGTCTGTCAACCGACTGTTCGTGTACTGAAGCAGCAGTTAAAGTGAAAAATCAACCGTCAAAGTTAATTTTCTTTTTTTTTTTGTTGTTATTTTTGTTTTTGTTTGGTGTGAAGCATGAAAATTTATTTACATGACTTGTTAGAAAACAGAAACATAATAAATAACTGATATTTACGGTATGCGGGCAAAATTACCGATAATAACCTGAAAATTATTTAATGCACAGAAATAGAAATATTTGACTGGCAGAAAATACACAAAATATTATCTTAGTAATTAAGCAATATTATGACAACTAGTACAACATTTAATACTGACAGTATAAATATTACATACTATATTGAAAAGTACGACGAATAAACGGTACGTTTAAGAAAATAAGAAACACGACAAATTTTAAAAATGACGGTTGACGAACCATGCTATGATTAATAACATGTAGAGGAGTGGGAGTGCAACCATTGCAGGTCCACACTTCTCAGGACTGTGTAGGCAGAAGAAAGTTGTGATCACCGTAGCAATGGTGACGACTGTAAGAAGCAGTGTTTCTATCCATTTTGCCATTTTTGCTAGGGAAGAAGAAATGATGGATTATGAGATAGGAATTTGAAAGATGATTTAGAATTTGATGTGAGATTTGTGGGAAGAATGAGAGGTATTTATAGAATGGAAAGAAGGAAAGAGACGTTGGGGAATGATGTGATTCCGTACAAAAGGAAAATTTGAGTGGAAGTAAGATTTGAAAGAAAGTGTATGATAGTGTTGGAAAAAGAGAGATGGATAGAATAAAGTTGAGATTTGAATTTGAAAGGATAGATTTGAAAAGATTTTGAAAATAATGGAATATAGCACAAAAGTTAGTGGGAAAACAAAAACAATTGTTACCAGTACAGTGTGAGTTTCCTGCTTTTGCGCCTGCAAAAAGATTTAACCCTGCATGAACTGTGTTAGTACTATTTATCTGTAAAATAAATAAATAGTATTTGTGAAGTAAAGAACAGTATTTGGCGTTTGCGTAAGAATAAATTCCACTGTAAGCCAAGTTACTGTGTAAGAAAAATTCTGAAAACCAAGTTCTTCATATGTCAGGATATTTTGAAAAAATCCATGTTTATATGAGACTCTTAATTTTCATATTGAAACTTTCCTGAAAAAAGAAGTGGGCAAATTTTGGGGTATAACAGAGGGATATTGCCGTTTGGTTAGGTTTCGATTTTCAAGAGGAGGTTTCATTACTTGGGAGCTTTTTGAGATGGTCTAAATTTTGTAAATTCAAGGGGATGAAAAAAGGAAGAGAAGGCATGGTGTGGTTGGCTATTTGTTGGTCTATTTGGATAGTTAGGAATAGCTACATTTTTAGAAGTGAGAATTGGAATATTTTAGATATTGTTTGGAGTATTAAGATTTTAGTTTGGCGTTGGTCTTATATCGGGAATATTAATCGTACCAAATACAACTTCTATGAGTTCAACAAGGTTCCTTTGTTGTATTTAACTTAATTGTATTTGGCGATTAATTTTCCCCGATTTGGGCTTCTAGGTCCTTTGTAATGGTTGTAAGAACTTTTGGTTCTTTTTTATCTATATATTTCTTGATTATTTATATATATATATATATATATATATATATATATATATATATATATATATATATATATATATATATATAGAGAGAGAGAGAGAGAGAGAGAGAGAGAGAGAGAGAGAGAGAGAGAGAGAAAGTTGAAGTAATATGTGTTTATTACACACCACATTCACTTACTATTTGACCAACTGGACTCACTCAGAAGGAAGTCCCATTTCATTGGGATTCAGAGTGTGAGCAGAATTTTGTAAAATTAAATGAGAAATTAACCATCGTTCTCGTTTTAATAATTTTCTATCCTAATCGTTCTTATGAAGTATTCTGCGATGCATCGAAGAAAGGGTTAGGAGGTGTCCTAATGCAGGATGGACAAGTTGTAATGTATGTGTCTTGGCAGTTGAAAGCCATGAAGATAAATATCTGACGTGTGACCTTGAGTTAGTTGTTATCGTTTTTGCACTCAAAGTGTGGCGTTATTATTTGTATGGAGCATTTTTAAATGCTTAATGATCATAAGAGCCTAAATTATCTCTTTGATCAGAAGGAATTGAATAAGCGACTGAGGAGATGGATGAAATATCTGAAGGATTTTATCTTCGAATTGAAGTAGCATTAAGGAAAAGCAAATAAGGTGGAAGATATGTTAAGTCGAAAGGAGATGCGCACAGTTGAGCTGATGGTGTAAGAGCATGATCTATTTATAAGCTTTACTTGTTTAGAAAAATTATATAATAGCATAAATTTTGTGAGATTATTTGTTTAGAAAAATTTATGAAAATAACTATGACGTTATTCAAAAAAAAAATTAATTTATTTTCACAAATTCTCTAAAATATATATAAACTTTACTTTTATATTTTAATATAAAATAAAAAATATAATATAAAAGTAATAAATTTATTAATTTTTTTTTTGATAAACTTTATTAATATTTATTAAAACAGGTCTGTAAAATAGGCTTGTGGTCTAACCTACTAAATAGGCTTATATAAAAATGTTTAGACATTTTTTATTTAAAAAAAAGTCTGACTTAATCTTGACCTATATAAATTAGACCATAGATCCGTGTTAACTAGACTATCTTATTCTCATTCCTACCAATATTGCATCTCTTTCCACTATTTTTATTAGTAGTTTAAATCATCTTAACAGACAAAGAATAATTAAATTGATTTTCACTTTAAATACAAAATTGTCTTTGTAAACTTAGATGATACAATTGTCCAAGTTTTGCAATTTCAAAGTACTAATTATAGTGTTATAGATTTTTCTACAATTCCAAACGTCTATGAGTATGTTTGCCTCTATATGATATGGATAGTACTACTGCTCAAGGAAAGTCTTTAGAATAGGAAAGACCTTACAAACTTAGGGTAGGTAACTCTTAAGTGCTTGTCACAACACAACAAATCAAATGATTTTCACACCCTGTTTTTTGACATTGTCTTTTCAGACATTTTCAAAAATAATTTGTTTTTCTAAACACACTACACTCTTTCAAACAATTCAAATAATTCAAAAGTGAGCTAAGCAATTAAGAGCCCATGGATAACCATAGATACAAAGGGTGCTTACACCTTCCCTTTGTATAACCTACGTCCCGAACTCAATTTCTTTTAAAAGGTCTTTCCTGCTCTTTTTTCCTTTCCTAATTGGATAAAATAAAAGTCGGTGGCGATTCTTGCTCACCACAATATTGTTTGCGAAATAAAATAAAAAATCAGTTCTCCCACCGAGTTACTCCCTCTGTCCCAAAATATAAGAGAAAAAACAAAAAAAAAACACACTTATTAAGAAAAATATAAATATAATCATTTAACTTGTGGGTTTAATGAAATAAAGTGCTTAGAAATATGTAAAAAAAAATGATTGATTGTTGGTTATAGAAAAGATGAGAGAGAATGTAAACCAAATGCAAATTGCATTTAATTTTATCTTGAAAATATGAAAGATATTTTTTCTCTCTTATATTTTGGGACAAGAAAAATGCTTTTTTTCTCTTATATTTTGGGACGGAGGGAGTACATACAACAAACATTTTACAGATGTAGACGAAGGCAGCTTGCATACACAGACACATTTTCTTGCTGAACAAAGCCAAAGGATGACCATTTTGGGATAGAAATACACCAATGGCGATACCTGATGTGTCTGTTTCTATGATAAATGTTTGTGTAAAGTATGGAAAAGCCAGCTCCGACATGTTGGTCATTTTCTGGTTTAATTCTGTAAAGGCTAAACTAGCCTCTATACTCCAAGAAAAATTTAGTGGAACATAATTATTTAGTGAGAGGAGTGGCGAGAGTGGTGCAATGGAGCACAAAGCGTTGGTAAAATTCGGTGAGACTGAGAAAACCTCTTAATGTCGTTAGAGAACGTGGGACGGGCCAATCCAAAATTGCCTAAACCTTATATAGATCAACAACAACACCCCCTCTGATATAATATGACCCAAGTAATTCACCTTGTTAACTACAAAAACACACTTTGAAAATTTTGCAAGAAAATAATTTGACTTCAACAAGTTAAAAATAATATATAAATTAACCAAATGATCGCTTAGAGAAGAGTTGTAAATCAGTATATCGTCAAAGAACACTAGAACAAATCGGCTAAGCTAAGGTCGTAACAATTCATTCATATCTACTTGAAAAGTTGATGGTGCATTTGTTAGGATGAATGGCATTACGAGAAATTCATAATGGCCATCGAATGTTCAAAAAGCTATTTTATAAGTGTCTTCCGATGAAACTCAAATTTAATGGTATCTTAAGCGTAAATCTATCTTGGTAAAAATCTTTGCATCTCCCAATTCATCTAACAGTTTGTCAATTATAGAGATAGGAAATCGATCTTTGATTGTGATTGCGTTGAGTGCTTGATAATCGACACATAAATGACAACTGTCATCCTTTTCTTGACTAGGAGGATAGGGGATGAGAAAGGGTTGTTACTTTGGACAATTATTCCTTCCTATAACCTATCTTGAATGAGGGAGGCCATTGCTTCCTTTTGAGAATGAGGATAGCGGTATGGTTTCACATTAACGGGTGAGGTGTTTGGAGCAAGGGGAATACGGTGGTCATATGGTCGTGAAGGTGGGAGGCTAGGATTACCTTTAAATATAGTGGGTATTTATTAATGAGTTCGATTATATTGGGGTCAAGTTGGACTGGGAGATGTTCTGCTGGAAGAGGGTTAGTCTATGTAATTGTGTTTTGTATTTCAGAAGGCTGAAAAGTTATAAGGTGAAAAGAAACAATGAAGTTTGTGTGGATAAGTTGGCAAAGCTGGTGAAATGTGGTTAAGGTAGGCGAGGTTTTAGGGTCACCGGTAAGAGTAATTTATGTGTCTTTGTGGTTAAAGGTTATCGAAGGGATGAAAAAATCAACATGAATAGGACCTAGTGTGCGTAACCAAGCCATCCCAAGGACTACATCCGCACCTTCTATTCGCAATAGGTAAAATGGGAGGGAGAAAAGTTTGTCTTTGAGGGTAAGTTGGACATTGTTGTATATGCCTTCGCATTTAAGATATGATTCATTTCCAACCATCACAGAAAACTGTGGAATAGAGGTAGTTGGTAGGTTGAGATGGTGAGCAATTATGGGTTGGAGAATATTATGAGTGGTGTCAGTATCCACTAAAATCATCACCGGAAGTCCTCCAACAAGACCTTGGAATTTGAGAGTTTGTGGAGAAAACTGAATCGTCAAAGCTTGAGGTGATAATTGGAAATATGTGTCATTGGATTTTGCCTTAACAACCTTTTCATGAAGAAGTTCATCCATTTGTGATGTATCATGAATTTCTTCTTCGACAAGAAGTAAACGAAATCTGCTAGAGACACACTTGTGGCCAGGGAAGAATTTGAGAGCACCAATGATAGATTTATTTAGGATAACATTCATATCTAAGCTGCTAAAGGAGGATAAACATAAAATAACTTGAACATTTTCATTAAACAACTTCAGCTAAATACTACAACTTAAATAGTAGGATTATCTAAGTCATTAGGTCTGGGCCACTTTTGAAAAGACAACAACGAAAATATAAAAGTAAAAATAATTACTAATACATATCCTATTAGGGGTGTTCATGGGTGTGGGTCGACCCACGAACCCGCTAACCCAAACCAAACCAACCCATAAATTATCCGAACCCATTCATTTACGGGTATATCCAACCCAACCCGTAACAACCCATATAGTTTTGGTTTGGGTATCGGATTTGAGTTTTACAACCCGCAGACCTGTTGACCCAATCCATTGATATAACAATAGTAATTTCTTATTTTTTATTATTTTTTAAATAGAAATATAAAATTATTATCTCAGTACTAACCATAATTTTTCCAAAAAAACTTTATTCTCCACGAATAATACTACTAGATCAATGAGTTTATGTAATTCTAAGACCAAATGTTGTTTCTTTTTTTCTTTTGTATCATTTCCAACTTGCGTATCTAATAAAAATAATGTATCTTGTAGAATTTTATAATATATTCTTCATCCATTTTGTGTCTTAGAAAAGAGTATAAATGTATTGAATTGTGTTACAATATTTTTAAAAAATTATTATTTTTTAATTTAAAATACAATCCATGAATCCAACGCAACCCAATCCATAAATGAACGGGTCAGTTTGGGTCAATTTTAATAATGAAATTGCATGTTGGATGACGAATCCAATCCATTGAAATTTAAATGAGTTGGATAACGGGTTAGGTCAAACCCGGTCCAATCCAACACATGTACACCCCCTACTTTTAATATTTAATATTGAATCCTGAAGCCCATTTGAGTTGTCTTTTGTTTCTTTTTTGAACTTTTGCATTTGGATTCTAACAATATTGGTTTAGATAAATGCTCTTTAAGATTCTTCTTTAACATTAAATTTAAATTTTAACAAAAAAAAATCCTTTTCATATCCATTTTCTTGTTTGTGTTTCTATTTTTATTTACTAACTTTGTTAAAATTATATAATTTAGTTAAATCTTTAAACCGTATGAAAGTAATCAAATCCATGTCATATTTATAAATTTAAACGATATAAATTTGATCAACTAATTTATTTATAAGCACGAGTAATCTACAAATTCATTTACCATAAACATCTATCTAAATTTTTTATCAAAGAAAAGTTTAGTTATCGTGCAGTTTCAGAGAACGCACAATTTAATTTCCCAAGTCGGCAAGTCTCGGTTGTTCTCTTATTTTCTCCTTGCAAAATTCTAAAATCTCAAATATCCACCTGTCCTATTGTCTGACCACGATAACTGCTTACAAAAGCCTTAAAGACTATAATGTTATGCTATTTTTAGTATTTTTCCTTGCTATTGTTACACGTCTTTATCATTTTCCATTATTTGAGTTTGGTGAAATCCAACTTTACCCTTCTCCTAAATACTTTAAAATGCAAATAATTTTTATATTTCGTGATAAAATTTACACTTCTAACACAATGAAACGCTTTTGTTATCGATTTAAATTTATATGTTTGTAATTTCATTAATAAATATAATTTAGTCAGTAAAAACTCACAGCATCAAAAATCTAATACACTAAAATTTTACTTAAAAAATTGGGCTACTTTTTAAAGTCATTCAAAAAGAGTAAAATGATTTTCTTGAACATTAAACATACATATAACTTTTATTTAAGGTGTATTCTAATAGTCTGTGTTTTAATGATTTTGCAAGTGTATTTCAATTTAGTGAAAGTTCTAGGAATTAGGTCTCGAAATTTCATAGGAATCGACCTAAGTTCCACAATCACATATGTGAGTTTATCAAAATACTCCTATAGCGCAAATACGCCTCATATCGAGTATAGATCTCATTAATAGCTTTATTATCTCATCCTCTTATTCATGGCCGGCCCAAAGCATGTGCAACAAGGGCTGTTGCACAGGGCCTCTGGTATTAAAGGGCCTCAGTTTTGAATTTGGAAATTATAATTTAATTTGCATAGGGCTAAAAAAAAATGGTCCCACATCAAGTGTGCAAATCAATCTTTGAATTAGTAAGCTGTGAGTTATTTGTTTTATAGGTAAATCTTTCTCCAAACATTAAATATTCGATGGAAGGACATTACTTTTTATTTAACAATAATTATGTTTCAATAGCAGATTTTCTTTTAATGCTAACGAAACTAGTTATTGTTTGATTTAAATTTCAATCAATTTTCTGAAGTATTTCCATGATGTTCTATCAATTAATTAATTATGTTTATAAAATAATTTTATTAAATTTTAATAATAGTATTTATAATTATATACTTTTAATTAATAATATATATGTTAAAATAGATAGTCAAGTAAGCAAGTAATACTGCTAACTTTTTTAAAAAAAATTGTAAAAAATAACAAAATTGAAACAGGGCCTCTAAATTATTTGGGCTGGCCCTGCTCTTATTGCTTCAGGGTTCATGTTTTACTTATTATTTATAGTCACATTATCATCTCATAGTACTCTAAATTTGTTATTACCCATTGAACTTATTTCTTGAGATCTCCAGTCATTTAAGCCGAGTTACCATCATAAACAACTCATTTATCTATAGGCATTAGTCTCATATTCTTTGATGTATTATGAACTTTTTCTCTAACTAATCCTTTTGTCAAAGGATCAATTAAATTTTCATCAGTGTGTACATAATCCACTATTACAGTTCCTTTAGAGATACAATATCTAATAGTGTTGTGTTTTCTTCCAATTTGACGTCTTTTACCATTATAATAACGATTCTCAATTTTTACAATAGTCGCGGTACTATCGCACTGAATCAAAACAACTGGCATATGTTTTTCCCACAAATGGATCTTAGCTAGCAAACATCTTAACCAACTTGCTTCTTCACTAGTAGTCGTTAATGCTATCATCTCATACTCCATCATGTACTGGGCCAAGATAGTTTGTTTCTTTGATTTCCTAGATACAACTCCTCAAGTTATACTAAATATATAGCCACTAGTTGTTTGGAATTATCTAATAAGGTATTCCAATCAGTATCAATATATCTTCAAGTAAAATATGAAATCTCTTATAGTATAAACCGAGATTCATGGTCCTTTTAAGGTACCTCATGATTGGCTTAATAGCTTGTCAATGCTCATTACTCAGTCTACTAGTAAACCTGCACAACAATCCTACGACAGATGCAATATCAGGTCTAGTACAACCAATGGCATACATAAGACTGCCAATGATGCTCACATATTATGTTTGCCTGACACTTTCACTAGTATTCTTAAATAGTTTCACACTTGGATCTTATGGTGTACACACATGTTTACAGTTAAAGTAATTATATTTCTTTAAGATCTTCTCCATATAATGAGATTGATCCAAAGAAATTCCTTTTTCGGATCTAGTGATCTTGATTCCAAGAATCACACTCGCTTCTCTAAGGTCTCTCATATAAAAGTTGTTGCTCAACAATGATTTCAAACCAGTAACGGCCCAAATGTTTGATCCAAATATGAGTAAATCGTCTACATGGAGACATATAATAGTGCAAATGCAATTCTCAGATAATAAACACATTTGTCACCTTCATTCACTTAGTATCCATTCAATATCATTAATATATTAGACTTTTCATGTCATTACTTTGGAGCTTGTTTTAGACGATACAGAGACTTATCTAACTTATAAACCTTATTTTCTTGCCCATGAATTACAAACCCTTTGAGTTGCTCCATATAGATCTCTTCTTCTAAGTCATCATTTAAAAAAGTTATTTTAACATCCATTTGGTGTACTATTAAGTTATAAATAGCAACAATTGAAATTAGTATCCTAATGGATGTAATTCTAGTGACTGGAGAAAAAGTATCAAAGAAATCTATATTTTCTCTTTGCCTAATACCTTTGGTTATAAGGCGTGCCTTATATTTATCAATTTTTCCACCAGGTTTTAGTTTCTTTTTCAAAACCCATTTAGAACCGATTGATTTGCAAACAAGAGGCAAGTCTACTAAGTGGCAAGTCTTGTTAGATTTTAGAGAATCAATCTCGTCGTTAATAGCTTTTTGTCACAAATCTGCATCCAAAGATGATAAGGCTTCTTGAAGATTTGTTGGATCTTCTTTTACTATATAGGCTGCATAATCGGGCCCATATTATTTAGCAACTCTTACTCGTTTACTTGGTCGAAGTTTTGTTTCTACTTCGTCGTTGCTTTCGGTGTTTCGTATCACAAGAATGTGATTCGATTCAGTGTCCTCACTATTTCTCAATTTGAAATGAAATTTGTCTTCATAGAATTCAACATCATTTGATTCTATGATCACTTTAGCATTTAGTTCATAACATCTATGTGACTTACTGTTTGTTGCATACTCAATGAATACACATTCATAGGATCCGAAATTCCCAACGACACTTTCATATTTGTGTATGTTTTGAACATGAATGTTCCACTTCTCCATTACCGATAACATTAGTGGTGGAGGCAACTCCCAACGACACTTTCATATTCGTGTATGTTTTGAACACTGCACTATCATAACTGACATGACTAGAGGAGTCAATGTCTAACCACCAACCATCAGATTCACCAATCATGCCGACTTCAGTGATCAAAGCAATAAATTGCTCATCAGTCAAGTTAACCTTTGTATTAGGGGCAACACAAAGTTTAAGTCAGATCTTACATTTCTTAATCATATGACCTATTTTTCTACAATATAACCAAGAGAATACATCAGTTTCATTTATTTAAGGTGGTGGTTGTTGCCTATCAATTAGAGTAATGTGGGCCCTTGAAAGGTTCTCATTCTTAATTCGGTTCACAACATTGCGGTTCTCATTCTTTAATCATTTTTCAAATGACTTCAAAACTACAGCAAATTTATTTTTGTTGTTTGAAACAACCAATATTTTTTTTTGATCTTGTTTCTGAGATTCTGCTTCAACTCGAATGTGAATAATCAGACTCTCAATGAAAAAGAATATTGTTTTGTGGTGAAACAAATTTTCTAAAAACTTTGAAACTAGGGGGACAACTTGTTAATAATAAAAACAATTTGAAATTATTCATCTAAACGCACACCTTTTGTAATATTCTTATAAGCAATCTATCGAAGTTTGTAACATTTAGCCTCCACGGACCTTTCATTTATACCATTTGATACTTTAGGTAGCGGCTAACAAAATACTTATTTGCTCTAGCTTCTTCAGTGTCATACTTTTTTTCAAAGTATCTCAAGCCTATTTTACAGTATCAGAGTTATTGTAATAATTATACAGATCATCTGCGAGTCCATTAAAAGTATGATTTTGTAGAGATAATCATTCTCTTTCCATAAGGCGATTTCTTTTCTAAGCTAATAATCGTTCACTTTAATTTGTGCCGCAAATTCAGCTTTAGCACTATTAAGTGTACCATCTGAATCTGTTGATTTATTACCGTTAATTTGCTCGGATGATCCATAAGGAGCAACAAAAATGTCATGGGTTAGAACGTTGACAACTTTTTTCTTCAGAAAAGTTGCAAATTTTGTCGTCACGTTTGAAGTGACTTCCTTCAAACTTGAAAGGTTTGTCAGAGACAACAGCCTGTGGAAATACTAATAATTTCTTCGATAGTCATGACATTTCAACACGTCTTAAAATTGTTGTTTAATGATTTTGAAAAATTTGCCACCAAAAAAATTATCGGGTGGAGTCGCAGACCAGATCACTTTCTTTAAAATGTTTCGGGACACTTCCCAAAATTATGCAAAACAGTCAAACTACTGCGCCACCTACAGGATAGCCATATTTATAAATATCTAAAAAAACTTTAATATTATGAATATTGTTATTTATCAAATAAACATATTATTTTGTCGCAAAATAGAAAAAGGTATTATAATTTTTTTAACATAAAATAGTGTGATATGAAACAAAAATAATTTTATTCAAATTTTCTTAAATATATATATGACAAAAGTTACATACAGTGTAATAAGAAACAAAAGTAATTTTATTCAAATTATATTAAAACTTGAGCCTCAACAAAATCAATGAGAAACATAGGAAGAGTTTTAATAATTTTTTTATTACTAGAGTTTTAAACTTTTAATAGAAATTGATCTCTAAATTATATATTTAAGGTAAAAGAAATTAGTTTAAATTTAAAGCATAGTTATTTTATTTTATTAATATAATTTTTTTATTATAACTGACTAATAATAATAGTATAAAATATTTTTATATCAACAATAATATAAAACAATTATTAAATTCATTATAAAATATAATTTTTTGACTATAACTATTTTACGAGTTATTGTAATTAATCTTTAAAAAGTTACAAATATTTAGTTTAGTATTATCTTTAGTCTTATTTATAAGGATAAATAGGGTCAAAGGTCAAAGAAATTCTTGTGGTTTTTTTCAATGTTTTTTTTTACTAAATTTAAATTAACACTAAATAATTTCACACATACTAATATTGAACATTAATTAATTTTTTAGTAATATCAAATAGTATAAAATCGTTTAAGTAATAAATACTTCTTAAAATTTATGTTTTTTTTTATATTTAGAAAAAGTTTCAAAAAAATTCTGATATTGATTAAAGGATCAAGAGAATATTCTTAATAAAAAAATTGAGAGGACAAGTTTGTCTTTTGATCTCAAGAACACACTTTTTTCGTTTCACAACAACGTTTTCGTACACATCTGAATCCTCAAAGATATCTTAACCGTTTTGCTTCTTCAGGACAAAAAAATCTCAACCGTTGGTAATCTCGTCTCGCTGGAATCTTACAAACCCACCGCTTCTCTGTTCCTCTCCCTCACCCCTTCTCAATAAAATCTGTGTTTTCTCTCTCTTCACTCTCACAACCAAAAATGGCGTCTCTCTCTCACCTCAACCAGCTTCTCCACACCAACACCCTCCCCGTCACACCTCCCAACTCCACACCTTCAATCTCCCCACCGACCTCCACCGTGGGATTCCGAAGCAAACAGTTTGGAAGGCCAATTGTGGTGGCAGATGTCTCGAGGCGGATGGTTTATGTTCGGTCGAACACCAGCGACGATGAGTGGGGTACAGAGAAGGAGGTGCCTTCTCCGGCTGTGGCGGTTACGGAGGTGAAATTGGCCGATGGTGAGACGCAGAAGGTGAAGAAGGCTTTGGTTGGTTCGTTTTATGGGACGGATCGTGGGTTGAAGGCGACGAGTGAAACGAGAGCGGAGATTGTTGAGCTTATTACTCAGCTTGAGGCGAAGAATCCAACTCCTGCTTCTAATGATGCTTTGACTCTGCTCAATGGAAAATGGATTCTCGCGTTAGTTATTTTGTTTCACTGTTTCATTTGATTCTCCTGTGTTTTTTACATGGATGTTAAACACGGTAGAAATTGAGTATCTCTATGCAACTGCATACATTAATCCCTCGAGCTGGGAAGGACCACACTGAACTCGACTAATCCCTCGAGTTGGGGAAGACCAGAATGGACTATTATAATTTTAATGACTAATTCAAAATTAAGCTAATGATAGTGCAAGTTATGAGATGAAAATAGTGGCAGTGTATAGTTTGTTGTTCTTTGCTTACAAACTTATCTTATGGTTGAATTTGTGGTTCTGCAGGTATACATCCTTTGCAGGTTTATTTCCATTGCTGTCGAGTGGACTACTACCATTGCTTACGGTTGAAGAAATATCTCAGACTATTGACTCTGAAAGTTTAACTGTCCAAAACTCTGTTCAGTTTTCCGGTCCATTGACAACCACCTCCATTAGTACCAACGCCAAATTTGAAATTCGAAGTCCAAATCGTTTGCAGGTCTGTTCATCCTCCTTCTCTGTTACTCCCTCTGATCCTTAATATTAAAAATAATCAATATATTCGGTCTACATAGTCCTATAGAAACACATTAACGAATTTAAAAAGTAAATTTTTTCTTATACTAAGGACCAGAGAGACGATTATTATTTTTCCTGTAAAATTTAGGCTATTGGTCTCACTCATCTTGCGTGTTATTATTTAGATCAAGTTTGAGGAAGGTATCATAGGCACTCCACAACTGACAGATTCATTAGAGATACCAGAAAATGTGGAATTCTTGGGGCAAAAAATCGATCTATCACCTTTCAAAGGCATACTTACTTCTGTCCAAAGCACTGCTTCATCAGTTGTGCAAACAATTTCCAATCAGCCTCCATTGAAGATTCCAATTTCCAACAGCAAAGCTCAATCCTGGTTGCTTACTACATATCTTGATGAAGAGCTGCGTATCTCAAGAGGTGATGGTGGCAGTGTGTTTGTTCTTATCAAAGAAGGAAGTTCTCTTTTGACAAACTAAAGAAATTATATTGGTTTACTTTCTTGGTCATTGTATATGTAATAATAATTTCCGGTTGTTCGGTTGTTCTTATAATTTCGTAATAAGTAACACTGGATTAGATACAAATATGTTATAGTACTTCATAATTTGGGAATCAGGATCTGAACTAAATTAGAAAATATTGTGAAAATGACTCGTTATCTATGTATGGGACTCACTGTTTTGTATTTGTATCATCTGTTACATATTTTAAGTGTATATAGTTTTATTTTGTTGAAGTAAACATACTCCTTGCATCTATAATCTAAGAAAAGTTGATGTTCTACCGTTCACATTAATACCCTTTTCTATTAATACCTTTTTCTTAACTTAATTTAAATTAACATTTTGGGAAGAAAAAAAAAGTTTTTTTCTAGTTTTTTCCAACCAGATAGGTATTTGGTTAGAAACCAACACAATAAACTACATAAAACAAAATTCAATTACGTTTTCAATTAGGTTGCATATGTAAAACTTGATTTCTCTGCCACCATTTTTTCTTCTCTTTCTCAAAAATTTTGAAAATCCTGTTTACTTTTTGCAAAAGCATGCTCTTCTGCAAACATGAACATCGATTCACGCCACCCTTTTTTATCATTTCCACTATTCTATTCCTTCCCACACAATCTTATCATCTCTCAACTCGTTTTATATTTCTCCATCTCTCTCCACATCTGCTTGGCTTCTCCAACCCACAACAAATATCTCTTCCAACAATCTTTTGTTTTCAACTTCACTATGGCAAGACCTTTTGAGAAATTGAAGGACATCAATGAAACTAAGAAACTCTAAAAAATTGCCATCAGAATCCATCACAAATAAACAGTTCTATCAAAGACCAAAGAGCATTTCGAAATGATTATGCTTGATAAAGAGGTTTGTTTGTTGTTTTAGGGTTTTTACTTCAATTTTAGGGTTTCATATGCTGGTTGTCGGTGTTTGCTTCAATTTTCTTTAGGGTTTTGGACATTTGGGATGATATTTCTTACAATTAGGGTTCAAGAGAGTATTATGGTATTTGCTGTTTGCTTTATTTTTCTTTTTTCGTCAAAAAATCAACTTGTTTTCGTCAAAGAACACATAAACGCAGAAACATTTATTTTCGTCGAGTTTGTTCATTTATTTTTTCCTTTTACAAATTCTTCATATTTATTTCGTTTCATATAAGATGGTTTGCAGAAAAGATTGATTTTGCTCTATTTTACTATGGTTGATGTTCTAAATGTGGTTCAAAGTTAAATTTTGATATGTATAAAATTGGTTTTGTTTAAATTTTACTTTGTTTTGTTTATTAACTCTTACATCCGAGAGTCATATCAACACATATAGACTTATGGTTGTTCTTCTTCAAATTTTTAGACCTGACCCCTATGTTTGAACACCGATGTTTAATGAAGCTACCATAACTCATGTACCGTTGGTTGTTCTTCCTTACAACTATTTCTCATTTAGGTAGCTTGTTTAGGTCCTAGATAGTCTTTTTAGTGTATTGTATATCATGGGGTGAGTTTGGTGAGTTTACCATATTAGGTTATAAATGGTTAGAGGAAACTTGGGATGTTGATCCTGATATTTGGAGTTATTTTGAAGTTTTGCGTGGGTTATAGGATTTATGTTATCCAACTGGAGATAGCCTTTGGTATTATGATCAAATTGAGTTTAATAACATGGTTTTGTTGAAAGATGACAAGGGGACTATGAGGATGAAGACAAATGCATTGTTGACTGGGATAGTGCATTTATATGTTATTCATCCTATATTACAACCTGGTATTATTGAGGAACCAATACTGTCACTAGAATACAATATGGTAGGACCCAATGTTGTTGAATAAGGTACCACTAACACTGAATTTGGAAAGAATAATGTAGACCACTATGTTTGAAAATATTTGTGGATGAAGGAGTCATATTGAATGAGGGGACCTATGTAGTTGAAAATATTGTTGATGAAGGAGACATTTTGTATAAGGGGACAACTATAATTGAAAATATTGTGGATGAAGGAGACATTTTGGATAAGGGGACAACTATTGTGGATGAGGGGACCACAATGGTGGCTAATGCTGAGTCTCAACAATAGTATGTAGATTAGGGACAAAACTATAACATTAAGGAAGATGGGGGACTAGATGAGGACTAATGTGGTTGATGAGGGGATAAACAGTAAAACTGTTGAAGATGAAGGATTAGATGATGGTAGTGATCAAAGGGCATTGGATAAGGAGGACACTATAGTGAAAGAGGGACTAAACTATAACACTGATGGAGATTATAGACTAGATGGTCGCAGTGAGGATAATACATTGGAGATTAATTTTGAAGATTCTGATAATGACATGGGTATGAATAAAGATATTGCACTTGCTGAAGATGTGGTTCTTGAAGAGGATGTGATTCCTGAAAGTCAATTTCTTCACATCCAAGTGGCTCAGTAGTAAGATATAGGACAGTGTGAGGAAGAATCCTAGTTTAAAGCTGACTGATATCATGGAGAAGACCCAACGAAAATGGAATGTGGGGATTAACAAAACACTTGCATACAAAGCAAAGATAGTGGATATTGATATTGTTGATGAGTCTTTTAGGGAGCAGTATAAAATAATTCATGATTATGCACATGAATTATTGAGGTCAAATATTGGTTCAATTATGAAATTGACAAGTCAACCATTTCAAGGTGGAGAGGACAACATTGAGCATCTTGAGAGGCAACTAATCCCACATTTTCAAAGGATGTATATTTGTTTTAAGTCCTGCAGAGACAATTTTTTTCAAGTGCTAGCCTATAATAGGTTTGGATGACTTCTTCTTGAAAGGTTATTATGGTGGGTAAATACTTGCAGGAATTAGAAGGGCCCCAAATGACCAAATGTTGCCTATTGCATTTGCTGTTGTGGAAGGTGAAACCAAGGATTCATGGAGTTGGTTCCTAGAACTTTGATATCTTACCTAGGAGGTGCAAGATTAAGGAAGACATACACATTCATCAATGATCAACAAAAGGTAATTTGTTCAGACAATGTTCTTTTCTAAGTTAACTACTATTTTCTGAGTTGAATGTAATTTTTGAGTTGAATGTATTTTAATGCATGAACTATTTACCAGCTTTTAATGAATTGCTCCCTGAAGTGGACCAAATATTTTTTGTCAGGTATATTATATCACTTTAGTCTCTTATCTTTATATATGTTTCATTATTGTCATTTAACTATGGGTTTTGTGTATATCAAGACATCTATACAACAACTTTAGGAAGAAATGTCCAGGTATCGAGCTCAAAGAACTAATGTGGAAAGCTGCTACAACCAGTTATATGAATGCATTTGAAAAGGCCATGCTGGAAATGGAGGGTGTAAATGAGGAGACATTCAAGCACCTAACAAAGATTTCACCAAAGTTTTGGAGCAAGTCTAGGTTCGGGCCCATTACATTGTGTGATACTTTGGTGAACAATATGTTAGAGACATTCAACTCTATTTTTGTCACAGCTAGAGCCAAACCAATTGTAATAATGATTGGAGAAATCAGAGTGTATCTCATGCTGAGGTGAGAGTTAAACAAGCAAAAAATTAACAAATATGAAGGTGATATTATACCAAATATCAAGAGAAGGATAACAAAGGAATAAGAAAAACCAATAGTTGGATTGAGAGGTATTGAATTCTGACTTTGTTTTACATTTAGATTGTGTTTTAAATTTGATTAAGAAGCTGAATTATTGTTGTGTTTTACACATGTGTGTCGGTAAGTATGCTTATGAGGTTAGACGTATCTCATATAATGGTTAAAAGTATACTGTGAGCCTACCTAATAAAGAATGGTCTTGTAGGAGATTGATGCTGACAAGGTTCCCATGCTGTTATGCAATATCCTGCATGAAAGCTCAACAATTAGATATTGATAATTTTGTGCCTGATTTCTACAATAGAGCATGTTATGAGGTATGCTATGTGCATGTAATATATCCTGTGAATATGGAAACTCTATGGAAAAACACAAAGTATGTTGATTTACAGCCATCGCCTATCAAAAGACAACCAAGAAGGCCAAAGAAGAATAGGACTAGGGATGCATCAGAGAATATGAGAGATGAGACACGACTAAGGTGAACTAGCATTAGAATAAAGTGCAGTAGGTGCCACATGATAAGGCACAATAAAGCTACTTGCAAGTTGTGCGCACCAAGTTAAACAACTCAACTTGAACCAAGTCATACAACTTAGCCTAGAACAAGTCAGCCTGGTCTAAGTCAGCCTGAACTAAGTCAACCAGCACCAAGTCAACTTGCATTAGCTCAGCTTGAAGCAACTGCAGTGTGATCTTATGTCTGCTATGGTTTTTTATTATTGTTTGTATAAATTTGACTTTTTTAGTGTCAATCAACACAAACTTTGGCTTTTTGTATTAGTGTCAATGAACAAAAACTTTGGCTTTGTACTAGTGTCAATGAACAAAAACTTTGACTTTGTATTAGTGTCATTGAACACAAATTTTGTGATGTTATGCCAAAACATCCAAAATATGTAACAAGGATCTTACTTCTCATTATGTTAATGCAAACAACATTTTGTACTTTCATTACTTTGACTTTTGATTGTGTTTGCTTTGATGCAAATAACAAACATAATTTTGATTATGATAAATAACATAAAACAAGGAGAATGTATTTACAGTTTGGTTAGACTGTCAAACCTAATTATTTCAATTTAGTTCCTTTTCTAATCACAAAGATTTCAACTTAGTATCTTTATTTATTACATTGATTTCAATTAAGTTCCTTATCTCTCAAATATAATATTTATGGTCCTTTATTTAATATTTTTTGTTTCATTAAGATTGTTGTATTGCAATATTTTCATCAACCCATTTCATTTAACCAACAGAGAATTACATAGTTCCATATAGGCCTTTGTTGGGTCCAGGGCCGGCCCTGGGCCAGGGCAAGCAGGCCCACAGCCCAGGGCCTCAAAAAAAGAGGGGCCTCAAATTTTTTTATATGGGCTTTAAGAATTATGCTGTAAATTAATTATATATATTTTATTTTGAAACAATGTATCATATGTTGTTTCTGGTGCAGCGGTAATGTAATTAGGCAGAAATGTTGAAGTGCCAAGTTCGATCCTTGCTGCAGTGTTTCATGATTTTAATTTTTTATTTTCGTAATAAAAGGCCAAAACTACTTGAAACAAGCCATGTACTTGAGAATACTACGACAACAATTGAATGGCTAACTACTACTAGTACTTATTATTATTATTATTATTATTATTATTATTATATATATATATAATATTAAAAAAAATTATTTTATTTCTTTAATATAAATTTTTGATAATAGTTATTTTTTGTAATTAAGTATTTAAAAGTTTATTATATAATTAAATTATAAGAAATACTATGATATAATTATGAGAAAAAGGATATACACTGACAGTGTAAAATAATTTTACACTGTCGGTCAATCACGATTATTTTTTTAAAAATTATGCAACATGGCTGATTGATGAATCCTAATTAGATGAGAGTGTAAAATTATTTTACGCTGTCAGTGCACTATCTTTAATCTCTATAAATATTAGTGGTTTGATTTTGTTTATAAATATATATATATATATATATATATATATGTTAAATTTTATTTTATAATAATATATTTAAAAAATTGGATATTAGTGTTATTTTTAATTAATTCTTATGAATATATGGATAATAAATTAAATTAATAAGTTCAAAACATCTTGATTTAAGTTAGTCTAATCTAATACAATATTTATAAGGTTTTATAAATTTTTAATTAATTCAACTCTTTTCATACTACATCAATTACAATAAGTTTTGATGGTTTAGCAAAGTGTTACAAAACAACTAAAAAAAATATTTCTATGTAATTATTACTTATAACTTTCACTCTTCTAATATCGAAAAAAGAAGAAAGCGGTAAACAAACTTAATTCAAACGTTTTTTTTTTATATAAAAAAGATAGATTATTACATTTATTTTATAATAATATATTAAAAAATTAATAATATTAGTATTATTTATAACTAAATATTTTGATTAATTGTTCACTTTTTTAAGAGTCCATTTTTTATCTTTGCCCCGGGCCTCTAGAAAGTCAGGACCGGCCCTGGTTGGGTCATAATGTAAGTTAAGCCTTGCTGTCATACCACATCATCACAATTAATGTTTTTTCAACCAATTTAATGGAAATAATTAAGTTGACTAATAGAACTATTGTTAAGAGACTAAATTGCAACGTTTATTAGATAAAAGACTAAAATAAAATATGAAATTAAGTTAAAAAATTTCGGCACAAAACTTATTCCATCTAACTACTTTAAATGTATTAAATAAATTAATGTGCTAAAATTTAATTGCATGAAATTCCGATCCATGAAAGAGACACCACACATACATGAATTTTTTACTGTCCTGCCATCTTTTTAGAAAATAATACCCATTATACCATACTTTTCAAACTTTTTCCCAATATACCATGTTTTAAAAAAAAAACTGTTTTATAGAGCATCCGCCCTTTGAATGGGCGGAGCCTCTCTTTTTTTAGGAACATCCGCCCTTTGAATGGGCGGAGCAGTGTTACGGATTTTTTTTTTTAAATTTTAATTAAATTAAAAACAAATTTAAATAATATAATAAATATTATAATTAATAATAAACCAATAATATATATGAAAAATATTATAATAAAATATAATTTTAATTTCACATGTTTATAAAAATTTGTATTATTTAATTAAATTATTTTATTATATATTAATCATATTATTATTAATTATAAATTTTAAATACTGGTATATCACTGCAATTATCAGTACCGCTACTGCAATGGACGGAGTTTTTAAATATTTTATTATTTAATTTCAGATCCGCCACTGTAATGGGCGGAGCTTTTAAATATTTTATTTTTTAATTTCAGATCCGCAACTGCAATGGGAAAAAAATCCAAATAACCAAGTTTAATAAAATATTTTAATTAAATATTTTATTTTTTAAATATTTTATCTGTTGCAATTTAATATATACATTTTTTTTTATTTTTTTTTGTTATTTATTAATAAAATTGTTTTTATTTTAAAGTATTAAAAAATATATATATATATATATATATATATATATATATATATATATATTAAATTGCAACAGATAAGATCAGTGAATCAGCTAACTCGAGCGTCCACGGAAAAGAGTAGTTCATTCATTAATTAAAAGGTACATAGAAAATAACCAACAGAAAAAGATAAACTAAAACATCTAAGAAATCACCACGGTTAAAACAATGTCATTAGGTCAATGCATCATTTGAATGGCATCAATGTCGTATTCCACGTTATCCCAGAAAGTTATCGTTGCTCCAGTCACAGCATCGGCCCTTGTTTTAAGCCTCTTGATGCTTCTTATCTGTTCGTCGGCCTCGTACTCCCCCTCTAAAAATCTCAGGAGAGTCCTCTTGAGTTGCTCGACGGAAGAGATATTCCAAAATATAACCGGCATGGGAGGTTTGACGGCGGAGAATATGACATGTCCGGTCCTTCTGCGATACCCCGGTTCAGGTTCGGCACGCCATGTTGATCTCCAGGGCGGCAACTCTGTTGTCCGGTGACATCCATCTGGCCTAATGGTTGTCCGGCGAGGCATGGTTGTGTTTGTGTGATTGTTTGGTATTTGGAGTTTGTGTATCTGTGTGTAAACTCAACCATAGGAGCCCCTAATTTATAATGGTAGTGGGTAGAAAAAAGTAATGATGTTGCGTACTGTTTACAAGCACGCCTAACATGTATGATAAATGTAGACACACTGATCGATGACTAACTTGATGGGACTAGACGAAAGCATGCGTATTTGACTGTCCAAAATAAAGAGTGGCAGTATGGGCCATGAAGACAATTCCACAACGAGACAAAGACATAACTAGTTGAGGGTGAAAAGATTAGGAAAATTGAAAGGTCAGTTAAAGTGTCTGGCCCAAATGGAGTAACTCGTTCTTGGAGACCCGTGGTAAATGATGCTTGTGTCCTCATGATGATGCTAGGACCAGATGATATTGTGTTGACGGTGGTAATCTCCTAGATATGTTGATGTGTTTGGTAATTATGTTGGTTTAGATCAACTAATGTTGTTGAATTTGAATGTTGATGTTGAGTGTTATTATCTATTTTATTATATGTTATATGTGTTGTCGTAATTGTAATGTTATTTATGTTAAATGCGAAAGATCTGTGTTGTCGTAATTGTAATGTTAAATGCGAAAGACGACACTTTATTAATAATGGTGCATAAAATTTAACAACAAAATAAAACACTATGCATTACTGGTTCCAACATTTGGACAATTCGTTCGGTTGTGACCAGGAAGACGACACAACGCACATTTTCTCTCTAACTTATCATAGTTGTCCATTTCAGTTCTAATACGTGAGCTCACCGGACGACCTTTCTTGTTCCTCCGCATCAATGGGTTGTGACAAATTTGATCTCCTTCAAAGGAAGGCCAATACTCATCTAATGGTAGTACTGGAAAACTTGTGCTGTAAACACCGAATAAGTTTGAGACTCTGTAAACGTCGGACAGTAGAGCATAGGCGTCTTGGCGCACCACAGAACATGCAGCAATAACGTGTGAACAAGGAACACGGTAAGCTTGATACTTTCCACAGTCACACCAAAGATCTCTTAGATTTACCTTGTAATCTCCCATAGGCTTTCCTTCACCATGGTCCATTGTCTCCTTCACACTGAAAGTGTTATGGTTATAGTCAAATATTCTTACATGATGCGTGCTGGATTTTGCCGTTTCTTCTTTCATCACCTTCATGCAACTTTCTGTAAATGTTTGTCCAGAACTCAATACTGCACTCCACTTAGCACCCCTTTCAGCAAAAAGTGTTCCCATCCTATAGTATGTTACACGCACCAATGCCGTAATAGGTAGATTACGTGTCCCTTTGAATACCGAGTTCATCGATTCGACCAGGTTTGTTGTCATGTGACCCCAACGCCGACCTCCATCAAATGCCCTCGTCCACTTTTCCAATGGAATATTGTCTAGCCATCTTAAAGCATCACCATTAGCCATACCAATTTCATTTCGGTAGTAGTGGAATGTTGGTTGGTTCAAAGCGTACCCTGATAATTACAAAAAAATGAGTTACTAACATATACATATAATTTACCAAATACAATAATAGGAACTTTATACTTACCCATATTGATAACTTTTTTCGGAGGTTACGGTCTTTGATCTCCCTCATGAAATTTTGTGCGATATGTCTGATACAATAGACATGTACAGATGGAGGCTCATGCCAACCATTCTCTGGATTATTGTAAGCACTTTCAATTGATGCATGCCTGTCTGAAATCAAACACAAGCCAGGATGAGGGGCTACATGCATCCTCAAGTTCTTTAGAAAGAAACCCCAACCATCTGCGGTCTCCCCCTCCAAAAGCCATTATTATCTGATTTTAATAAAACAGGTCAGTATAGCTGGGGATCTGCAACTCTAGCACATCTGTACAGACACTTGTGTAGATACGCCAAAAAAGAAGTGCATAATTTTGCAGGTTGTGGAGTCTTACTTCAAGCCTGGGGGTGGTCGAGAATGCCGAGACTGGCACCAGTGAATCGTAACCCATACATTTTTCCATATGCAACTAAGTACGTTTTAATTTTTTTTACAATTATATCTTAATTTTATTTGGTACTAATTATTTCTTTTTTTAGGTGGTCTGCACATGGGATGAATTATAAAAAAACACCCCATCATTGTGCTCCTGGATATCGAACGTTCATCGATCATTTCGAGCCGATTGATGTAATATATTTAACACTTATAATAATTAATACTATTTCATATAACTATTTTTAACTAAACAATTGTATGTAACAGTTTACATGGAGGCCCTATCTCGAACTCAAAGATCTGGAACCAACTGATAGTGACGTGTGGAGTTCAAAAACTTTTATCATAAGCTTCACTTATGTTGAAATGCATCATTCTGATAGGGTTAAGCTCCAGTTTAGCATTAAACAGGGCATACCGGTTCCTCCAACTTGCATGGAAGAGTATCATAAAAGTCAATTATCCGATCAATGGCCATACGATGATTGGAAAGACCATTACAAGAATGAGCGTCGTCAATGGCATAATCGCCATAAAACTGTCTTGCAGGGGGAAATCATGCCTCAAGAATGTAAACCGAGCCCAGACTACATGTCATGGTATGCCACTGTGTCAAATTTGTATTTATCGCCGAATAGATACTTGTTTGACCCTCGTAGCCAACCCTCCACCTCAAACTTCCAACAATCCAGACCACCTATCCCTAACATGCAACAACATTTTCAAAACACCCAACAAAATTTCAATCCAACACAACCACCTTTTACCCCAAGCCAACATTATCATCACCAAAAACCATATACTTCGTACACCCAACCACAAACACCATTCTCACAACCTACCACTTTCCCAACCTACCAACACCACTACCAAACACCCCAATACACCCAAATGCAACATACCACTATCCAACATAACCCATCTACATCTTATAACCAACCACAATACCACAACTATCAAACCCCCCAACAACAAATGCCTTTCTCTCAATCACAACAATTTACCCCAAATTCTTCACAAGAAAACTATGTCAACATGCAAACCTCAATGCATAACACCACTCAACAGGATTGGAATAACGAGGGGACCAGATTGAGTTATGGTAGTGCGACGGCGGCTGATTTTATCAATGAAGAAATGGTCGAAGAATTATATGATCGCGGATATGAGATAGGTCCTTCTACTCAACCTGCAAATGATGAAGTGCCTCGTAGAAGAAGTACGAGAGATGGACATCCTCCTAATTGTGGAACCACCCAACGATTACGCCGACCGGGTCGAGGCGGCAATTAAATACCGTTTACTTTACTTTATTGTAATTTTATTTTTCTTAATTGCATTGTAACTTAATTTATCAATTAAAAGTATTTTATTTATATAATGTTATTTAATATATTTTAACTCCATTTATTTTAAAATTAAAAAAATTTATTGTATTATTTTTTATATTTAAAACAAAAAATAGTTAACATATATTAAATCAAAAATTAGAATTAGAAAAAAAAAAAAAAACGTTTTTAGGCTTCCGCCATAGCAATGAGCGGAGCCTCTTAAAATTTACACACTTCCGCCCTTCCCATTGGCGGATCCAGAAAAGTTTACACACCTCCGCCCATCCAATTGGCGGAGGTTTTGTACCAATAACAAAACTTTATTGAAAACATGGTATATTGGGAATTTGTCTCAAATATATGGTATATTGGGTATAAAGTTGCAAAAAGGTGGTACATGCATAAAAAATTCCACATACATTAGGTAAAAGAAAGACACCTTACTTTTATTCAACATTACTGGTAACATATTCATCTAGTAGTACCTATGTAGTTTGTAGTGCACTTCCCAATGGAGTTTTGGAAGTTTTATCATCCTGTTAGTAAGATATACTTGTATTCCATTCCATACAAGAACATTGCTCAAACCTTAGCTACAAAAGACACACATAAATGCTTAAACTTGGACCTTGTTAACTTGAGCGTATATATTGGCTTCACATAGGGGGATCTACTTGTGCTTCACCTAATTCGTTTTTGAAACTAAGTGACATATTTTCAGAAAATACCTTTACTCATGACAGGTACACCAAACAAAGGTTTGTGCTTATAGGTGTTAGGTGGAGATAAATTGCTTCACCTACCAATCACTCAATTTAGGAGAGCTTTTGATATGAGTAAAGGGTGCAGTTCAATATATTACAGTCTCTTTGAAAAAATATATAAAGCCATAAAAATAACCGTATAATGATTTATCAAAACAAAATCATAAATTGCAACTTGCAAGTATGATCCAAATTCCAAACTATGCAATCAAGTTTATGTTCAAATGTGCTTTTGAATACCTTCTCATGCAAATGTTATAATCCAAATGTTAGTATGGGAAACAAAGATGGATTAATAACCCAAATGACATATTAATAACTCGTTTGAGGGACTGATCATAGGAAGATTAGCCAGTATGGTATGTGATGTGCTTTGCCTTCCCTCCTTTGTACTTGAGTGTTCTACCATCGATATTATAATTTATACCCAACTTAATATTTTCTTAAAAAATGATCTCATTTAATCTTTCATTTGGTTTAACGACACATTTTAAAATTTTCAATTTATAAATTTAATTGATATTTCATATTTAATTTTCAATTTTTATTAATATAATTGATCCAATTAATTTATCTTAACACAAGTTTTGATAATTATATCTTATCTCATTTCAAAATATGTCTCTTTTACATAGTAAATATATGTTGCAAGTTAATTTTTAGAGAAAAATATTTTAAACAGTTAGGCCTACATTTTTATTATTAAGGGTGACAAAAGCAAGTCCAATTTAGCTTTGTCCAAGACTTCGAGTAAAAATAAAATTAAGCAAACATAATTGAGGATGTATGTCTAAATTTTGATCTAGCTCAAAAAATTTAAAAAAAAAAAACGACAAAGCCTATAAAAATAAAATAAATTTTGAATCTATAAAAATTAAATATATATATTTTTTAATTTCTGCATTTGAAAAAATTCGAAAAAAATTAAAAATTAAAAAATTTTGGTTCACTTAAAAAGGATGCAGATAAAATGCACATATCTCTAAACCTAACCCATTTTGTTAACCCTATATATTTTAATATTTAAAAAAAAAACAACACATAACAAAATTTATTTTAAACTAGTAATGGACCCGTGCGTTCGCACGGGTCACGTAAAGTCGAAATAAATATTTAATAAATATTATATAGTTATAGTAAAAAAATGTATATTAATTTATACAAAGTCATATAAATATTAATTTAATTTATAAGTCGTAGTAGTTGTTAGGATATATATAGATTTGGTAATTGCTATTAAACTAAATATATGTTGGAAAAATAGGTTTGGCCCGTCAGGCGCTATAATTTTTATAATTTTAATTTTAAAATTTCTTTTAACAAATATTATAAAATAAAATATATTATACACCATATTGGTTTAATAATATGATTAGATTTAATGAATTGAACATATGATCTCTAATATCTGTTAAAAAACACATATGTTATAGTAATTGAGAAGTCATTAAACATATGATCTCTAATATTGTTCAATTTTAGTAAATATTTTGTCGACCCGTCAATAAAACAGGTTCGACTGTCGGGCATGCCTATAAATTTTAAATTCTTCTGTATTGTAAATTTATGGATACTATTGATATTAAATGATTTTATCATCTAATAGAAAATAAATTTAAAGACAGTTAAGTTTTATAAGGAATCTGTGATAAATCTTTCACAAATAACAATTGTTGAAAAACTTAAAAAAAAGTTTTTGAAAAATGGAATGTGATAAGTAAAATATTTATAACTTAATTCCGTTTATACAAATAATTGTATGAACAATTAACTTTTTTCTGTTTATAAAAATATTTGTAACGTATACCCATTTCACAAAAATAATTGTATTAGCATTTGACTTATTTTAATTTCTAAAAATATTTAGAATTTATTACCATTTATAAAAATAATTGTATCAACAGGAAACTTTTTCTCTTTATAAAAATATTTGTAACTTATTCTCGTAAAATTGTTCCAGTTTATACAATTGAATTAATTAATTAATTAATATTTTAAATGTATCCCGTAAAATTAAATATGAGTATTCTTGATTAAATAATAAAAAAGAATGAATTTGTTAAAACGCAAATTATTTGTTAAACTCTAATTTAATACAAATTTGAGAAAGAAGAATGAATATTCTTTTTTGAGGTTCCAACACTAAAAAAGAATGATTAAATATTATTATTTTTAAGGAGATGAAGATAAATACAAATATCAATAATAATCACGCATACGTTTTTAGAACAGTGTGAAGTATTTGATACAAATTAAACAATTTATTCTCACAGTAATTATAAAAAAATGACTATAAAGTATTTTAAAATTAAATAAACAAATAATTATTAAATAATTTAGCTATAATATGGTTGAACATAACTATGCATTTAGATTGATTTTTTTTAATTTGTATTCACAAATATAACTCAATTATCATTAAAAATATAATATTTTTTTAACTATAAATTAGCCATATTTATAACTCAATTATCATTAAAAATATAATATTTCTTTAACTATAAATTAGTCATCTTTATAATTATACATTACTATTATAATCATTTATTTATCCTCATAAATTTGGATTTAGATTGAATTATTTTCTTATTTGTGTTCACAAATATATTTTTAACAAATAGAAAAGCAACATTGTTTCCTCTACAAACCGTGTACTTTTTGCTCTGCAAACCGTGTAATTTTATAAAAAATTATTAAATAATTTAGCTATAATATGGTTGAACATAAATATGCATTTAGATTGATTTATTTTTTATTTGTATTCACAAATATAACTCAATTATCATTAAAAATATAATATTTACTTAACTATAAATTAGCCATATTTATAACTCAATTATCTTTAAAAATATAATATTTCTTTAACTATACATTAGCCATTTTTATAAGTATACATTATGGTTGAACATAAATATGCATTTAAATTGATTTATTTTTTATTTGTATTCACATATATAACTCAATTATCATTAAAAATATAATATTTACTTAACTATAAATTAGCCATATTGATAACTCAATTATCTTTAATAATATAATATTTCTTTAACTATACATTAGCCATTTTTATAATTATACATTAGGTAATATTATATTTATTTATTTATTCTCATAAATTTACATTTAAGATTGAATTATTTTCTTATTTGTGTTCACAAATATAACTCGATCATAATTTATTATATATTTAATGTATGTGGAAGAAGGTAAGTTTTATATGAAGAAGGTAGAATCCAAAAAGTTTGTGTTTGAATGAATGTGGAAAAGTCAAAAATAAAAACCATGAAGTAATAAACGATAATAATTAGGAAAAAACAATAAAATAGAAAAACAACCGTAGTTGTAGAGATTAGGGAAAAAGAATGACCAGTTGAATCAATTTCGTGAATTTGAATTTTTAGGTTGTTACTGCCTTTCTTAATATAATAGTTGTCTAGTTGTAATAATGCATGTTGTTTGAGAATACGTAAGGACTTTTCGAGTGTAGCATTGTTTGCTCTGCAAACCGTGTAATTTTATGGAAATAATGGAAAGAAATAATTAAAATTGGATGTATTAATTGTGGTGTTTTTAATAATGATTATGTATTAATTAGGATAATAAAGTAGAAAATTAAATCATATTTATTGGAAAGAGAAAGAGAATAACAATTTATTATAATTAATAATTAATTCATATTTATTGGAAAGAGAAAGAGAATAACAACTTATTATAATTAATAATTATTTCATATTTATTGAAAAGAGAATAAGTAATTGAGATTAAAAAAAAATAACATTGCAAAGAAAAAGAAATAATTATATTAAAAAATAATAAAATATACTTATGTTTATTTTATTCTTGTGAAAAGTTAAACTGGTGCAATAAAAAAATAATAGAAAAAATAAATTTACTACTCTTCATATAATTTTTTATTTATACTTCTACAATACACTTAAATGGAAAGACTATTTAAGATCGAAAATGAAGAGGCAAATCCCAATATTGTATTAAAAAATTAATCATATATTCAAAAGAAATAAAAAATCTGATAATTAATAATGATATTAATAATACAACCCCTAATATATATATATATATATATATATATATATAGGGGACGACTCAAGTGAGAACACTTGGTTATTATGAGAAATGAGAACAATGAATCACGACCATTAAATTTGATTTTAATGGACTGGATTGGTTTCTCTTTCTAAGATCGAGTCCATTAAATATTAAGGATCTTAGAAAGAGAAACCAATCCAGTCCATTAAAATCAAATTTAATGGTCGTGATTCATTGTTCTCATTTCTCATAATAACCAAGTGTTCTCACTTGAGTCGTCCCCTATATATATATATATATATATATATATATATATATATATATATATATATATATATATATATATCACTTTCTTCAATTATTGCATATATAATTATTCAATAATTATTTTACATAAATAATTTATAAATATAGAGGTTTTATTAAATATTTAAATTAACATTACCATAATTATTAAGAAATAATTAAAATACAAAATGGGAAAGATAATAATTAAAATTGATAATAATTATCTATAATCAACTAAATACAACTTCTAGATAATAACAAATGCTACATGTTTTCAGATAGACAAATTATACCCTTCAAAATAAAATAAGAAAATAAATAATAGTGAAAACTACCTCAAGACAAATTGAATTGTATAGTAAGAAACAAATTAATTGTATAAAAAAATAAGATGAATGTTAGATATATTGACTCTGGTATTGGCTATAGGATTCAATGCTTCATACAAACCTAAGAAGTATAAGATCAATATAGAATTCAATGCTTCATACAAACCTAAGAAGTATAAGGTCAAAGTCTCTCTTTTATAATTTCTATCTTTGCTTCTTGCCCTTTCCAAACCATTCAGCCATATCTTCATATTAGAATTCAGGTTATTAGAAGAACAAAACCTACAAAACAAACATTATATCAACAAAATCAAACAGTAGAATAACATGATATAACATAAAAAAATTTATAATACCTCATCACCCAACAAAATATTTAGAGTCTCCAGAATAACATTTTAGTCATTAAGGTCTGCACTTTAAACTGTAAATTAAATTATTTATCAACAATGTCCTAAAAAAAGAAAGAGAAAAACATCAATTGAAAACAAAAATACAATAAAGTAACCATATTTTTTATATTAAACCAAAACAAATATAATCAACATTTTTTCCATTTAGGATTTCTTGGTAACTCAAAAAGCTTAGATAAGAGTATAAGACATTGTCTTCATTCTTCCCTGTGTTCTATCTCTTTAATCTGCAACATTGTTAAGCAAAGTTAGAACCTTTTAAACAGCTGAGAAGCAAAAACGAAAACATAATTTAATCTAAAGCAAAAATGAAAGTCATTTAGTCTGAAGCAACAAAAACAAAACTTTTATGATTGGTTCATAAGTTCAAATCAACAAAAACAGAATTGATATGAAAACACAAAAAGAAATATGAAGCAAATTATAAAAATATGATATAACTTATCAGAAACATAGTTTTAGATTTTGCGAAAATCTCAACAATGTATGGAAAACATGAGAAAAGAAAATGGATTTAAAACGACTTGGAAATCGCTTGTTGTACCAAATCAAACTTAAACAAAATAGCATGTTGTTCCAAATCGAACGCGGAAAGAAATTCTAACCCTAATTTGCATAAGAAGGAGAAAATCTGAAAAATTTGATGAGAACACGTTTAAGATAGAAGGAGAAAATCTGAAAAATTCGATGGGAACACGTTGAAGATAGAAGGAGAAAATCTGAAAAATTCGATGGAAACATGTTGAAGATGAAAAACAACAATACCGTAATGAAGAATTGCTTGAAGAAGATCTCGAACTCGGTGGACATCAAATGTCATAATTTATAGATTTATGAGAGTATAATTTGAAGGGTTTTGCAGAAGTATAAGAGGGTGAAGAATGAAAATATTTTGTCCCGTTCCAAGGTTGTTTTTGAAAAAAACATGCTGCAAATTAATTTGTTCAAAGGATGTTTGATTGTTTTAGACGGCAGAAGTAATTACGGTAGTTATAGGGTAGTAATGCAAGGCTAGGTATTAATTATGGGGAGGTTTTGCTGTATTCCAAGTTAGATTTCACAATTCCAAAAAAAAGGCATCGTTAGTATTAATGATGGAAAAGAAAATGGACAATTGAAAGGTTACCCAATAATTAAGGAATCTATTTTATTAATTAAAAATAATAAGGAGATGCAATTACCGTTATGTCCCCGATTATCACCCTCAAATTGGTGATTAGAGGGATAATGATAGAATTTCATATGTATTCTACTTTATTATATTAAAAGTAGAATACTTGGTTCTTGTTTAACTATTTAACATATATCAACGAAACAAACATCTAGCATCACACTAATTTTAATGAGATCAATTTTAGCACAATCAAATTCATTTAGCATAGAACTAATAAAACATTTACCAAAATATACTTAAGTTAAAAATTATAATTTAAAATAATTAACAATTTATTTAGGTTTAACAAAATTATTTGTATACTTCAATTATCAATCAAGTAATCCAAACATTTTAAAATATCTCAATAAAAGATAAAAATTAATTTTATCTCCATTCCATCAAAATCAAGATCCAAAAATATTCCAAAAGAAAAAGATAAGACTCTTTTATCTCACGACAATGACAATAATAGTAAGCTAAAAAATCGGCGGGTCGGTATATTCGGGTCCGGAAAGTGTTTCTTTTCTTACTCTTTTTATTTTTTACATTTAAATTTGTTAGTAGTACCCTTTTCAAACCTACTTTCTCATCTCTTTGAAAAAATAAAACAGTATCTAGATTCACGCTTCACACCACTTCTCAACAATAACACTCTCTCTCACACACTCACTCTCTCAACAAACTATGGCACCAGCTTCCATCGTAACTAACGGAACCGTAACTCCCACCGTCACAACTCGCTTCGCTTCCGTCTACAGCGAAGTCCAAAACAGCCGTGTCGATCACAAACTCCGCCTTCCTTCCGTTCTCCAAGCACCGTTCACCATTGTCGACGGTCCTAAAAGCTCCGCCGCCGGAAATCCAGGTGATTCTTCTTCCCTCACTTCGATCTGTACTTGATCTGGTTTTCTATTATCGTTAACTTTCTTCATTGTTGATCTATTGTTGATCTCTTCATGCAGATGAGATCGCGAAACTGTTTCCATTTTTGTTTGGACAACCTTCCGCTGCTTTGGTGCCGGCTGATTCAACCAATGCGCTTCCTCATCGGAAGTTGAAGATTGGCGTTGTTCTCTCCGGTGGTCAGGCTCCCGGAGGTCATAATGTTATATCTGGAATTTACGGTAAAGATCAATTTCAATCCAAATCAATCAATCAATCAATGCATACTTATATACTTATATAAGAATTATATTTATTACTATAACAAGAGAATGATTTGTATTTACAAAACAAAACTTCATTTGATCGGTGCATTACGAAATTTCCTTAAGAAACTTATTAGCGTGGCGTTATAGTTGTAGTTAATTGATGTAGATATTTACACGTATTTGTTTTTAGTAGGTTTTGATTTTGATTTTTGTATTTTAGATTATCTTCAACAACGTGCAAGTGGAAGCACATTGTATGGTTTCAAAGGTGGTCCTGCTGGTATTATGAAGTGCAAATACACTGAACTCAATTCTGACTATATTTATCCTTACAGAAATCAGGTATTTGTTTTTTACTTTTTTCGATTACAAGTTTTTTGGAGTGTAATTGTATTTGTTTAGTTGAATCTTTGGAATTTTTGTTTTCTTCTATTGTTTGATTCAATATCATACATATCTTAACTTAATTGATGCATTGTTATTTGTGAAATCAGGTTTTGTTTTACTAAGAGGATATTTGAAAGAGATTTTACCTGTTGCAGTAATGTATACTTTCTTTATATTGCGACTTTTGATGCGGACGAAGATGATCTGAGATTTTTACACGTTTCTATTTTTGGCTCATGCATGTTAATATTTTATAATGAACATGGTTATTGCTCTTTCTTACTCCTGACGTGTTTGTGTGTCAATCTTGACATTGCAAAAATGATCATGGCTTTTTGATAGTTAATCTTAGATTTTGGGTGGGGCGATGAAGGCGGAAATTGCAACAGTTAATAATAATGATAATAATTTTTTTCAGGGTGGTTTTGACATGATTTGCAGTGGGAGGGACAAGATTGAAACTCCAGAGCAGGTAAAGGCCGTGAGGCTACATATTTACTATTAGAGCTATTATAATTTTGTTTTTTATATATCCTTGAAATGTAATTTTAATTTACTTGATATAGTTTAAACAAGCTGAGGAAACAGTGAAGAAGCTAGACTTGGATGGGCTTGTTGTTATTGGTGGAGATGACTCCAACACCAATGCATGCCTCCTTGCCGAGAACTTCAGGTTTGTCTTATAGTTTTATTTTTTGTAAAACCTAACTTTTCATGTTGGTTTGTAATTTATATTCATCGATGTTTTGACCACTGTTTGTCATGTATTTTAGTTGAAATATTACTTTTAAGGGAAATTTGTTCTATTTATTAATGAAAATTTAATGTTTTTCTCATACTTTAATTTGGATCTGTGCAGAAGCAAAAATTTAAAAACACAGGTGCTTGGATGCCCCAAAACCATTGATGGTGATCTGAAAAGTAAAGAAGTCCCCACAAGCTTTGGGTTTGATACTGCTTGCAAGGTGAATGGAGATACACATTTCACTCTTTATTTTGCATGTTTAGGTCTAGTCCATACTTAAACATTTCAAATGTGTAGTTTTGTCTTTTGATCACACCTATAATTTGCAAAGGAATAGATGTAATGTAAGAACCCATTTTTCATTTGCATCCGTTGTAAGTGAAAATATGAAGTATATTAGTATTCTTTTGAAAGAATCAGGTGCATGTGCATTGCAGTTTCTCCTGCAGTAAAGATTTCATGAAATATTCTGTTCTCTAACCATCATAATCTATTTTGAAGTGTTTTTTAAAAAAAAAACTTTGAATTGTCATGGCTTTTTCTACCACTCTTCTCGTGTTTGGTTATAAGTTATTGCAGTGTCATTATGATATTAATAATTTATTTAATAATTTCTCCCAGAAATATTCCTAAATATTAGTTTTAGCAATGCATTTTTTCCATTTGCTTAGTGTGTTGCATGTTCACATGACTTCATGATCTGACTTTTTTCATTTTTTCATGTTAATTTGATTCAGATATATGCAGAAATGATTGGAAATGTTATGATAGATGCCCGATCAACTGGAAAATATTATCATTGTGAGTACATGAAGTTGATAAACTCTTTTATTTGTTACAACAATTAAAAACTAAAGACTATGCAAGGTTGCACATATCAATGTTTAATGCATCTCCGTTTTCCTCAGACAAAGCTTGCTGTTAATATCCCATAATATATGCTACTTCTGTTGCTTCTGACATTATGGAATGCTTTACTTTTTAAACATTTTACCCCTCGGACCTGCTGCTTTAGTTTGGTCTAATTGTATCATATCAAAGCCCGAAGTTCATTTTTTCTATTGTTTTGTCTAAGATTTGCCAGAATAACCGTTAAGATGACAAAACCCTATTCCAATGCATAAATGGGTTTAGGGCTTACAAACTACTTATTACTAATATTTTCCATTTTCTTCACCCTTTGCTTATATTAAGGCAAAATATTGACAGGATGGTTATAGATGGCTATCCTTATCTTCACTAGTTCCCCTCTTCATTTGTACTTATCAGTCATTCTAGTTTTTAGCGAGAAATGATGGATCCATGCCCTTGTGATTTGTGATATGAACATTTCTCTTGTAATGTTATTTAGTGAGAAATGATGCATCCACGCCCTTGTGATTTGTGCTATGAACATTTCTCTTGTAATGTTATTTTTCTAATTTCATGGCACTTTATCTTGTCTTAAAATGAATATCAACCATGCCATCACCTCAACATTGGAGTGATAGAAAATGGTTCTGTAATCTGTACTTCTCGGATCTTTCTATATTAAATTCCTTAATGATATGTTACTTATCCTAAGTCAAACGATGCTTCAAATCTTCAATTCATATGGAGGATGTTAGGCATCATATTTGTCACCAGCTAATTGTCCTCTTTGTTTGCAGTCGTGCGGCTTATGGGGCGTGCAGCTTCCCACATTACGCTGGAATGTGCTCTACAAACTCATCCAAACATTACTATTATTGGAGAAGAGGTTTGAAATAAAAAAAATTCAAAATGCTTCCATGTTTATGTTGTGGTTGAAGTTTTTTAATTGGCCAGGAGCTTTTTTTATCAATTTTTGAACTGTATATATGTATTGCAGGTGGCTGCAAAGAAGCTGACATTGAAAAATGTCACAGACTATATTGTCGATGTTATCTGTAAAAGAGCTGAAGTTAATTATAACTACGGGGTCATTCTTATCCCTGAAGGTCTTATTGATTTCATTCCCGAGGTGCCTATCACTCTGCATCACAATTTTCACTCATTAAGACTTGCAATTATGTATTGTTGGTTCCTCATTGTACAATCAGTATCAAAATTTATTTATAAACTCATTTGTACATGCTATTGTTCTATTTGCAGGTCCAGCATCTGATTGCAGAACTCAATGAAATTCTTGCTAATGATACCGTAGATGAGGCTGGTTTGTGGAAGAAGAAACTCACTGATCAGTCATTGGAGCTTTTTGACTTTTTACCTCAAGCAATCCAAGAACAATTGTTGCTTGAAAGAGATCCACATGGAAATGTTCAGGTACCTAAAATTGCATAGCACTATATTTTGTGTTTATTTGCCTCCTTTATGCAATCTGATTCTGAATCAGTATGATTGTTAACATTGGTATGTTCACATTTAGGTTGCCAAAATTGAAACAGAGAAAATGCTTATTGAAATGGCTGAAACTGAGTTGGGAAAGAGAAAGCAAGAAGGAAAGTATAAAGGAGAATTCAAAGGCCAGTCTCACTTTTTTGGGTAATTTATCTAATTTAATATTATTATTCCATGTTGTAAACTGTATTAAACATTTATATGATTCAAACAAATGTTATAGATACATAGTTTTTTATAACACCATTAACTTGTATTAAATTTTATTCTGCTCCCATGCATGGTATGTATGTTCTTTGCCAGTTTGACTTCATATGTTAGAGCTTGTAGTTACCCGGATTTGTTTAAAATATGCAGTTATGAAGGAAGGTGTGGGTTGCCAACAAATTTTGATGCTAATTATTGCTATGCTCTTGGTTATGGTGCTGGAGCCCTCCTTCATAGTGGCAAAACTGGATTAATATCATCGGTTTGTGCTCTTATTTATGCCTTTATCTTTTCTTTATCAACTTAAAATTTTCTTCTAGATAATCATAATTAATTGCAATTTCATATTGTTATTTTCATATATAATGAACTCATAATTTGATTGATTTTGCTATGATACTTTGATTAGGTTGGAAATTTATGTGCTCCAGTAGAAGAGTGGACAGTTGGTGGAACTGCACTCACCTCACTCATGGATGTAGAGAGGAGACATGGTACACAATTTGATCTACATGAGCTTTGCTTTGCCTCAATACTTTTTCACTAAATTAGATTCCATGCAACAGTATTTTGTTACAATATTGTAGTAACTTAGATCCGGTGTTATATAACTCTGATTGTTAATCAAATGCATTTTAATGTATAAATTTCTTTAGACAATCATTCATTCCCTCACTTTGTTCTTTTTTTGATAATTTCTCGTTACTCGAAAATTGTATAAAGTTTTAGCATGTTGTATTATAATTTTATATGAATGCTGTTTTCATTGTTTTGCTGTATATGAATATGTAATTTTCTCTGCAGGTAAATTTAAGCCTGTGATCAAGAAGGCAATGGTTGAACTTGAAGGTATATCCTTAATCCCTTGTTTTTTCTGCTTGATGCCTCACTAAAGCGGTGACTTGTAACTTTCTCCTATACTCACTATATTCCATGTTGTATTGTTCAGGGGAACCTTTCAAAAAGTTTGCCTCTGTGCGTGATGAATGGGCCCTGAAGAATTGCTACATCAGTCCAGGTATGCACCAACTGGTTTTTAACCTTTTGTTTTGTCTGTCTTCACTTAAAGAAAGTCATGTTATTTTTGCTTTGTTTAAATTGACAGTTTAGTTTAGTGTGTGTGCTAGAATGAGTTCACCCTCATTATGTAATAAGTTTGGTTTTCATGGTATTTTCTCTGTAGGTCCAATTCAATTCTCTGGCCCAGGATCTGATGCAGTTAGTCTCACTCTACTCTTGGAGTCTGGACATCAAATTTAAGCATAATTGGGCCTTGTTTTAACGGAAGCTATTCATTTTTGTGGCATCTTACGGTATTTGATCGGATATTAGATAGGTTTTTTTGGTTTACTTTTGAAATTTGCCAGAAAATGGTTTATGAGTGGGTTGGTGTTTTGAAATTAAACTCTGATGTTGCATTTTATGGCGGCAATCTATGTTCTTAATAATCATGCGTAGTTTAAGGTAATGTGTTCCTATTTGATTGATGCTGTTCACTGAGTTAATAGGCTATTCTTTTTCAACCGTCCAAATCACTTTGGAAGTATACTTTTGGAGTCCACAATTTTTATCTTCGGAAAGTATAATTTCAAATTTAAACACATGGGTGATATTTTAGTAGGAGAATGGTACCAAGATTTTTTATTCCCTTACTGGAATGGGTGCTTTTCAGTAATGATTATCGTTATTCTTTTACGTTTACCATCATTGACCTTTTTTTTCCCTTATAACTTGGAGTTGAATAAAAGTGCAACCAACCACTTGGGTCCAAAACGTTAAAGGTGGTTTACTAAAAAGTTAAATTTTCGACATTCTTGAGAGATGGCATCCTTTTCTTCTCAATTGGGACTTGTTGGATCACGATTTTAACAAGTTTACACTTTTAATAAACACGACGCCTCCAGGATAAAACAGTCCAGTTCTACACTATACGATTACTACTTGCACGGTAGATAATCGGTCTAGAAATACACTCTCAGATGATACTAAGACCATTTAAATATGGTATACATACCATCTTAGTATCTGGTATAACGACCAGTCATAGTAATTTCTCAAACCAAGAGAAATTTCGATAATTCTCTAAAGAGAATCCAAGAAAAAAATTATACTTGATAATTTCTTAACTCAAACGAGGAGAAAGTAACATTATTCTCTAAGGAAAATTCAAGAAAGTACTCGGAAAATTCAACGAGTATAAAGAAAGGGAAAGAAGTTAGCGCTTCGACAATTCGAAAGACGCGGAGTTATGAGAGTGAGGAAGGAAAAACTCATAATAAGTTTTTGGTGTGTTATGAAATGAAACAAGTGACTTCCTTATATAATGAAGTAAACTAGCCAAGATTTCTAATCTAGGCGATGTGGGACTAAGGAATTTTTCCAACTAACATACAATGTGGGACTTGACTTAATACATTTTTTCAATTCATCTATCTATATTGGAATATATACATAATGTTCCAATAATCCCCCACTTGAATTTAAAAAAGTGTTTTAGAAATAACGTCAAACGTTTCTAAAATTGTGCATAAGTAAAGGTGTCTACGACTTGAACCTTTGCGTAGCAAGTAGGATTCCGATTCAACAAGAGTGACACTATTGTCTTAAACTCTATCTCAGACATCAGACCCGCACACAACCTTTTCTTAAGGTGTATTCTTAATAGCTCGTGCTTTTAATGGCCCTACACGTGTATCCCGGTTTAGTGAAGGCTCTAGAAATTCTGCCTCGAAATTCCATAGGAACCGGCCTCAGTTCCACAATCACATAGGTGAGTCTATCAAGAGTACTCCTGTAGCCTAGATACTCCCTCATACAAAGTATAGATCTCATTAAGAGTTTCTATTATCTCATCCTCTTATTACTTTAGGATTCATGCTTCTTTTATTTACTCTAGCATGATCACCTCATATTACTCATAACTTGTTATTACCCATTGAACCTATTTCTTGGGATCTCCAGTCATTTAGGTCGGGTTACCATCATGAGCAACTCATTTCTGTATAGGCATTAGTCCCATCTTTTTAGATGTATTATGGACTTTCTCTCTAGCTAATCCTTTCGTCAAAGGATCTGCTATGTTTTCATCAGTGCGTACATGATCCACTCTTACAGCTCCTTTAGAGATACAATCTCTACAGGCATTGTGCTTTCTTCTTATTTGACGACTTTTACCATTATAATAACGGTTCTCAATTTTTGCAATAGTCGCGGTACTATCGCAGTGGATCAACACAACTTGCATAAGTTTTTCCCATAAGGGAATCTCAGCTAGCAAGCATCTTAACCAACTTGCTTCTTCACTAGCATTTGCTAATGTTATCATTTCAGACTCCATCATGGACTGAGCCAGGATAGTCTGTTTCTTTGATTTCCAAGATATAGTTCCTCCAACTATGTTGAATACATAGCCACTAGTAGCTTTGGAATCACCTGACAAAGTATTCCAATATGCATGACTGTATCCTTCAAGTACAGCAGGAAATTTCTGATAAAGTAGGCTGATATCTATGGTCCTTTTAAGGTACCTCATGACTCGCTCAATAGCTTGACATTGCTCGTTACTCGGTCTAGTCCTAAATCTGCATATCAATTCTACGACATATGCAATGTCGGGTCTAGTACAATCAGTGGCATACTTAAGACTGCCAATGATGCTCGTATACTTTGTTTGTATTACACTTTCACAAGTGTTCTTAAAAAATTTCACACTTGGATCATATGGTGTGCATATAGGTTTACAATCAAAGTATTTATATTTCTTTAAGATCTTTTCCACGTAATGTGATTGATCCAAAGAAATTCCTCGTTCGGATTTTGTGATCTTGATGCCAAGAATCACACTCGCTTCTCCGAGGTCTTTCATATCAAAGTTGTTGCACAACAATGATTTCATAGCATTAACGGCGTGAATGTTTGATCCAAATATGAGTAGATCGTCTACGTATAGACATATGATAGTGCAAATGCGATTCTCAGATTTGTAATAAACGCATTTGTCACTTTCATTCACTTTGTACCCATTTGATATTATTAAGTTATCAAACTTTTCATGTCATTGCTTAGGAGCTTGTTTTAATCCATACAAGGACTTATCTAACTTACAGACCTTGTTTTCTTGTCCATGGATCACAAAACCTTTCGGTTGTTCCATATAGATTTCTTCTTCTAAGTCACCCCAAAAAAGTTGTTTTTACATCCCTTTGGTGTACTATCAAATTATAAATAGCAGCAATTGAGTTAAGTACCCTAATGGATGTAATTCTAGTGACTGGAGAGTAGGTGTCGAAGAAATCTACATTTTCTGTTTGTCTAAAACCCTTGGCTACAAGACGAGCCTTGTATTTATCAATAGTTACATCAGGTTTTAGTTTCTTTTTCAAAATCCATTTACAACCGATTGGTTTGCATCCAGGAGGCAAGTCTACTAAGTGTCAGGTCTTGTTAGACTCCAGAGAATCTATCTCATCATTAATAGCTTCTTGCCATAAGTCTGCATCCATAGATGACAAAGCTTCTTGAAGATTTATTGGATCTTCTTCTACATTATAAGTCGCATAATTAGGCCCATAGTATTTAGAAACTCTTACTCTTTTACTTTGTCGAAGTTTTGTTTCTACATTGTTGTTGCTTTCTGTGCTTCTTATCACAGGAATGTGACTCGATTGAGTGCCCCCACTATTTTTCGATTTGAAGGAAAATTTGTCTTCATAGAAATCAACATCATTTGATTCTATGATCACTTTTGCATTTAGGTCATAAAACCTATATGCCTTACTGTTTGGTGCATACCCGATGAGTACACATTCATATGCTCTACTAGCGAGTTTAACTCGTTTTGGCCAGAATTCTGACATAAGCTAGACATCCCCAAGTTCACAAATAAGACAAGTTTGGTTGTCTTTTCTTTAATATCTCATAAGGATAGATATTACTTTTTGACTTGGGAACTAGGACATAACAAACAGTCAATAAAATTCCCCCCACTAGTGAGGTGCAGCACCAGAATTCATCATAATTACAACAACAAGTTCACTAAAAGTTCTATTCTTTCTTTCTGCTTTACCATTTATTTTAGGGGAGCATGGAGCAGTCGTTTCATGTATAGTTCCATGTTGTTTATAAAAATAATTAAATAACCTAGAATTATACAGTTTGCCTATCACTACAAATTCTTACTAAATCATTTTCAAATTCTTTACAAAGTTTTCAAAACTTATCAATTTCATTCACAAAAATATTATTCTTTGTGATGATGGTGTACAAATCTACCCCAATAAACTGACTAAATCTTTTCTTATTTATAAGAGAGGAAAAAACATAAACATGATTCTTTATAATCTCAGGAGCATACATGACATCCTTCAAGATTGAAGTCTTTTCACAGGTGGACCTTGTTCCACTTCTCCAATACCGACAACATCAGTGGTGTGGATATCTCCCAACAACACTTTCTTATCTTTAGTATTCGTGTATGTTTTAAACGTGACACGATCATAATAAACACGGTGAGAGACGCCTGTGTTTATCCACCAACCATCAGATCTATCAACCATGTTGATTTCAATGATCATATGAATAAATTTTCCATTAGCCAGGTTAACCCGTGCATTACGGGCTACACCAAGTTCAAGCATTACAAGATACATTTCATAGTCATATGACTTGGTTTTCCACAGTTGAAACAAAAGGAAAATAACGTCATTTCTTTGAGGTGATGGTTGTTGTCTAGTTGGAGCAACTAGGGCCATTGAAGGGTTCCCATTCTTAATTCGGTTCACAATATTGCAGTTCTAATTCTATAATAATTGGCCATATGGCTTTAGAACCACACCGAATTTATTTTTGTTTTTTAAAACAACCAAGACTTTTCTATTTAATCATGTCTCTGATATTCTTCTTTAATGAGAATAATCAGTCTCTAAATAAAAAAAATTATTTTCTAACAAAGCATAATTCATAAAAACTTTCAAACTAGGGGCAGTTTGTCAATAATAAAAGAAATTCAAATTGCTTATAAATACATACCTTCAGTGATGATCTTATGAGCAATATTTTGAAGTTCGTGACTTTGAGTTTCTATGGACCTTTCAACTACCATCTGATACTTCACATAGCTGCTAAAATCATTCTTCTGTTCTCCAGCTTCTTCAATGTCATACTTGTTTTTCAGAGTCTTAAACATATTTTGAAGTATCACAATTACTATAATAGTCATACAGATCATTTGTGATTCTATTCAGAATGTTATAATCATTCTTTCTATACGGTGATTTCTTTCCTAAGCTGTAAATTGTTCGCTTTAATCTGCGCAGCAGATTCAGCTTCAACACTATTACGTGTTCCTTTTAATCCTCAAATTTCTTACCATTAGTATGTTCGGTTGATCCAAAGGAAGCAACAAAATGTCCTCAGTCAAAATGTTAGCTATTTTTTTTCAACATTAAGAAGAAAATCATCATTTGTTGCCAGCATTTGAAGTGACATCTCTCAAACATGAACGGTTTGTCAAAGAAAGTATTCGCAGAAGTACCAATAATTTCTTCAGTAGCCATGGCAATTCGAAACGTCTTAAAATTGTTGGATCACGATTTTAACAAGTTTACCACCAAAGAAATTACCGGGTCGAGTCGCGGATCGGTACGCTTTCTTTAAGACGTTTCGCGGTACTGCCAAAATTATGCAAAGCAGCTCTTAATAAACACGACGCCTCCAGGATAAAACAGCCCAGTTCTACACTATACGATTACTACTTGCACGGTAGATAATCGGTCTAGAAATACACCCTCAGATGATACTAAGACCATTCAAATATAGTATACATACCATCTTAGTATCTGGTATAACGACCAGTCATAGTAATTTCTCAAACCAAGAGAAGTTTCGATAATTCTCTAAAGAGAATCCAAGAAAAAAATTATACTTGATAATTTCTCAACTCAAACGAGGAGAAATTAACATTATTCTCTAAGGAAAATTCAAGAAAGTACTCGGAAAATTCAACGAGTATAAAGAAAGGGAAAGAAGTTAGCGCTTCGACAATTCGAAAGACGCGGAGTTATGGGAGTGAGGAAGGAAAAACTCATAATAAGTTTTTGGTGTGTTATGAAATGAAACAAGTGACTTCCTTATATAATGAAGTAAACTAGCCAAAATTTCTAATCTAGGCGATGTAGGACTAAGGAATTTTTCCAACTAACATACAATGTGGGACTTGACTTAATAAATTTTTTCAATTCATCTATCTATATTAGAATATATACATAATGTTCCAATAGGACTTATATTAGGGGTTCTCAATTCATGCATATGCTTGCTACGTCTTCTACTATCTATTATGTGTTTCATTTAGGGTGTAGACACTTTAAGCAAAATAAATATTTATACTAATTTTTCAAAGCGTGTCTAGTATCTATTATGTATTTCATACTGAAACAAATTGAACTTTGAGTCTAAAACTTAAACTTAGATTTGTTAGTTGTAATTCTAACTAATTTTGTTAGTCGTAATTCTAACTAAATTTGTTAGTTTAATTCAAACTAGGTAAAATTAGTTACTTTCTAGTAGTTGATTTGGTTAGAAGTTTCTTGGTTAGGTTAGAAGTTATTTTGTGTAACTAACTATTTCTAATGGTTTATTTGCATTATAAGTAAACCAGCTTGTTAGTTGGAAAACACACATGTAGGAGATGGATTGTGCTTGTAACAATAATTTAATTTATTGTAGTTATAATTCAATACCGCAATCTATCTTATTTTACTTCAATACAGCAATCTCTATCGAAAAAAGAATTTGAAAAAATATTGAATTTTTTAATACATTTTTTGAAAGAATAATTTTGTATGTAATGATAAATAAATATTTATCTTAACATATTTTTTTAATTTTGGAAATATTATAACTTAATTATATTTTAGTAATTTATCTTAGCCCTCCAAAATATACTAAATAACTCTTACAATATAATTTTTGAGTTCTCTTAAACAAGGAATCCTTCTATTTCTTAACTCCTCCTAACCATTCCCTTCCAAACTCAAACAATATCTTAAAGTTTTGGGTCGATATATGAAGTCAAAGTCTCTTGAATCCTAGGCGTATAATTTATTGACACTCCCAACGTTCACCATTATGATCAATGGTTTTGAAATATGATCAATGGTTTTGAAAAATGAAGGTGATTTTTTGTAATTGTTCATGATGTGTAAGAACAAGTGACCAAAAGTGTGCATTCTCTCCCACAACTCCATCATATGCTCAAAAGAATACTCCCAAGGATATGGAGACAAAGGATAACAAAATTTTCTTTCTCATTTACCAATGTGTTGATGCAAAAGGTGTTTGAAAAAAAATTGTAGAATCAATAAATTTCAAGTTCTCTCCCACAAACTCCATCATATGCTCAAAAGAATACTTCCAAAGATATGGAGACAAAGGATAACAAAATTTTCTTTCTCATTTACCAATGTGTTGATGCAAAGGTGTTTGAAAAAAAAAATTGTAGAATCAATAAATTTCAAGAATGCTTGAGATATCTTATTGAAAAGCTACAAATGAGAAGTAAAATTCTAGAAAGTGAAGTTGCAGGCCTTGAGAAGATAATACTAGTTAATAAAAATGAAGAATGATGAGAAGGTGGTTGACTACTTCACAAGATTGACGATTCTTACTAATAAAATGAATAACTAAGTAGATGCCATGACACAAGAAGTTGTAATTAAGGTGTTGTGCCCACTAACCATTAACTTTGATCACATAACAGTGACAATCGAAGAAACAAAAGTAGTGTGTGAAATCAAGATTGAAGATCTATTAAGCACACTAGAGTCCACCGGTCGAAGCATAAACAAAGGTAAAGAAAAAAAAAAGCACTCCTTGCTAGTTCAAGAAGAATCAAACTAACATGAGAAAATGGAAAAAAGAGTAAGGAGAAAAACCATCAGAAAAGGAAAGCCAAGCAAGAAGAGATGTCAGAATCTGGGAAAGAGTAAAACATATCTATGAAAAAGTCTTTTAATAGAAAAAAGGTCCAATGCTATAATCGAGACATGTTTGGGTACTATGCAGATAAATATTGGTCAAGGAAAGAGAAAGTGACTCAAAACATTGAAGAAAAGGTAAATGTAGCACAAGAAACTTCATGTTTTGGTTATGAACCATTGGTGCTAATGGTGAAGGATGTGGGGAATATTTTTTCAACTATTCGGATGACTAGTAAAAGGTCGTTGAGTACCCCTAAGGATGGACTTCCCATCCATATAAAAGGGGTTCAGTTCTTACCATTAACCTTTTTTTACATATCTTATTCTCTCAAACTTCCATTTATCCTCTTAGAGTTCTTCAAGTGCAGAGCATCCATGTTTTCCAATTTTTCGAAACTCAAGCTCTTGATCTCATTTACAAGTATGAGTCTTTCATTACCTTTATCTTTCAATGGCGATTTTTAGGGCTTATATGAGAGCGATAAGGAGATACAACTTGTAAATATTAGGGAATGAATGGATAATGCCACCAATTATAGATTCAGGTGTTTGGGAGTTATGAAAATACTAATAATTTTAACAATGACTCTCTTTCTCTTCTCGCTCATTACTAATAACTCTCTACAACTAATGGCGTTTATGGATGCTAAATATTCAAGCTTTGAAGATTTCGTGTTCCTGTACTTTAGCAAGGATGGGATTGTTGCCTTTCAACGACAATTTAGACTCTCCAACATTGAACATGAAGTAGATGATATTTTAGAGGTCTGCTCTGAACAAGAGAGGACTAAGATGGCCGTCTTGCATGACTCTCCCACCCTCTATTTCTATCTATACTTCCATGTCATTCACGATTTAGGGGTTTTAATCCCATTTCCTACAAACGTTGATCCTTCCTAGATTACACCCAATGGCTAGAGCATGATTAGGGCATTCAAAATCATATGACGACAATTAGAAGTTTTCCCCGCCTTAGGGTGTTCTTTTCTTATATGCCCTTAGATGAAAGGAAGAAACACATGGTTAAGAGAAGGGTTAAGCGCTAAATGAAAAATAATTGTAAGAGTCGCCAGTGCGACCTTATGCTAAAAGGTAGCAAAAGGCATACTAAAGAGCATGTCCCTAACAATCCCCGCCCCTTTAAGGCCCAAAAACAACATGGCACTTTTATCAGATGATACAAAAGTAATCCTCGAAGACGGTAGGGATGGCAGTCGCTCTTTGCTGGTAAGGAATGACTCACCCCTTAGTCTTTGATGTGGATTGATCCAACATTCAAACCCTTCCAGTTTACTGGAGCCCACCTCCCATTTTCTGAAGATTTTATTGGAGGTTATAAGGCCATCTATAGCACAATGCCCACTAAGGTATCTAACCTAATGGAGAATCACCTACTGACGAGGTTGTTGATGGCGCAAGCACAATAAGAAAACCACACCCAAGCAATGAGAAGTCCCAGCTTCCAATCGACAAGGGATCTCTCGCCAAGGTCATGAGACAATGAGGACTTTGGCCCGAGATTGCCAGTTGGTTGAAGAAAAATAGGTGCCGCCTCTTGACGGGGGCAGCCAAATTGAGCATGAAGGAGACAAGGCAGGGGATAAAACTCCTGACAGGGGTGCCCGAATTAAGCATGAAGGAGACAAAGCAGGGGAGAAGACTCCAGAGTGCGTTTCAAAAGAAAGCAAGCTCCAGAGGACGACCAGTTAGCTTGAGGCTTAGTTGTTTTTTATCCCTTGTGGTTATTTTGTAATAATGTCCTAATAGGTCTTTCTATGATGATTATTAGCACCTCAAAGGCTTTTGGACCTTTTACCTCTTAGGGGATTATCAATGAATTGATGTCCTTATACGCCGTTCACTTATTCTTTCTTGTACAAATGCCTTTTTTTTTATAATTCTTTGAACAAGTTTTTTTTTTGCAAATACACGACTTAGAAAATATCCCTTCTTAAGTGACCATTTCTACGGATGACAAAGATTCCTCGATAAGTATCCACCATAAGTCATTGCCTCTATGGACAACAAGGATTATTCCATGATGATCCATCATAGATGACCGCCTCTATGGACGACAAATATTACTCCATGAGGATTCAACACCAATTATTGCCTCTATGGGCGTCAATGATTCCATCTTGAGGATCCTGAAAGTGCAACCACGTTATCGTATAACATCATTTGTTTCTTTTAATAGTTTGTTCGCTTATTTGTAATTTACTTATCATTCAATTAGTCGTGTGTTTGTGTCCCTTTTGCATTTTGTGTTGTACTGTATTCACTTCGGCTATTTTAGCATTGAAGATGAATATGTTGTAGGATCACTAGCAACATGTCAAGCAAATTGGTGACAATAATTGATAAATGAGTTAAAGATTGATAATGATCTTCCACCTAAGCTAATGATTGACAATTAATCTTTCCTAAACGTAGTAAAAAATCCAATAGACCAAGTGAACAAAAAAATTAGAGATTTTCTTTGTCCACCTCCCAACCTTCTAGGTCCTCTGGTGAAAAACCACATATACCCCTGACTTCGGAAATGCATTTCCGAAATGCAAGAAAAAGGTGTTTTCGGAGATGCATCTCCGAAAGCGCCTTTTTTTTTCAAAATTTGTCTTATTTCGGAAATGCATTTCCGAAAACAGCATTTTGAAAGTTCATATCCGAAATACTGCGCGTTTTGCAGATTAAGCAAAACAGCCCCCTCCCCATTCATTTTACCCTAAATCTACTTCAAACTTCCTCTCTTCAAAAATTTCTGCAAAAGCAAGTGTGTAGTCCACAGTTAGACATTCCAAAAGCTTCCCAAAATCAACCTAAATCATCCCAATCTCTTCAATTGGTAAGTTTTTCAATTTTTTCAATTTTTAGATCTATTATTAAAATCTCTATTAGGGTGTTTAGAAATTGCAAAAATCACATTGGGGTAGGTTGGTACTGCTATTTAGGTTGTTTAGAATGAATAAAAGTGATTTTGAAGTAGGATTTTGGGGTATGCCATGGAAGTTGCAGAAAACTTCTTCGCAGGGGTGTTTCGGAAGTTCATTTCCGAAATCACCTCCATTCTCAGTTTCGAAAATGAACTTCCGAAGTGTATCAGAAATGCAATTTTTTTTAGTTTTTTCTGTTCTCTCGCATATTTATTGATTTCAATTGTTTTCAGGAACATGTTAGGCAACCAAGCACGCATCAGACATGGTAGAGAGACCCAGACTGCGTCGGCTAGACGCAAGCGGGCGGCGCAGCTGGCGTCGACGCAGGGACGGGGGCAGGGCCGGGGACGTGTGCGAGTTCCCGTGCAGATGGACGACGGTACCTTTACATATGGTTCGAGGAGTCGTTTGGCTCAGGTATCTTCTTCCCGCCAGCGAGAGGAGGAGGAGGCAGTGACATACCACGAGGCGGAGGAGGTACCGGATGTTGACCCTCCACACGGGGAGGAGGAGCAGGAGGAGGGCTACCCGGGAGGGCCCAGTGACACTACCGTGCTGATTACCTACCACAAGCACGTCGCTCGGCGTATCTGAGAGGGAGAGGTATTTTTTATAATTTGCCCTACTATATTATTTAACCGTTTACAATTTAGCCGTTTATTCAATATTTTCTTAAAGGTTTATTTAACATACTTTTTTATTTGTTTTTTTGTAACAGGAGAGAGAGCCTTTGAAAATGGTGAACCACTCCCGGAAGGTTTTCAGTCTGTTTAAACCATCTGCTGAGTGGTTTAACGACGCGGTGAAAGCTTCAGGGCTTAGTGAGCTCTGCATGACAGGGTATACCACCATCAGCCACAGCATGCAGGGGGCCTTTGTGGAGCGGTGGCACAGGGAGACGTCTTCTTTCCACTTACCAGTTGGGGAGATGACGATCACCTTGCATGATGTGCAGTGTCTTCTCCACCTGCCGATCAGGGGGGCGCTGTTGCACCACTCCTGGATCCAGAGGATCGAAGCCAGTGAGTGGATGACGCTCTATTTGGGTATGGAGCCCGAAGTTGCTGACTTTGAGTGCATCACGACAAATGGGCCTCATATCCGGTTCACCACACTGAGCGCTTATTTCGAGCACCACCTGGTGGCGGCGGCCGAATCCGAGGAGGCGGATAACGCCCTATTTGTGCAGTATCACCGTGGCGGCGCTCTCCGGTGCTGGTACATGTTTGTGGTAGGTGCTCCAATCTTTGTGGACAAGAGTGCAAGGTACGTCGACGTGACTTATCTCCGCTACTTCATGGACTTGACTACCGTTCACCGGTGGAACTGGGGGTCAGCTACTCTGACATACCTATACGAGAAGCTGAATGAGGCCTCCAACTGGAGGACCAGGCAGTTGACCGGATCCTGCACACTACTTACGGTACGTTTCATTTTAATTGTTTCACATTTATTTATGTTTCGTATTTATTTGTAATACATTATCGTGCTTGTGTTTCAGAGCTGGATCATCTCTTAGTTCTCCCGCATCCACGACTTCCACATTGATCCTGAGTATGATGACGCCATGCCCAGGGCCGCCAGATACGTTCTCCAGAGGGGGAACAATACAGTGGGACCATACAGTGGGTACCTCGACCGCACGATGCACGATGACGTCACTTAGAGGCCATTCAGCGACTACACTCATGTTGTCCCCTTTGACGACATATCTTTATATTCTGGCTGGTTGGCATGCGGGACCAGCACCATGGTGCGGTATCTCCCTGAGCGGTGCATGCGACAGTTTGGGTATGTGCAGATGATACCTAGGTCACCTTTTGAGGCTGCTCCCGACACAGTGACCCTAGTGCAGCTCACTGGCATATTTGAGGATTGGGAGCGTCATGTGGTACCGGAGGAGTATCGTCGCATTCGGGTCGCCCAGGACTGGCACAGTGTGGAGGGGTATGTCACATGGTTCTATCGGGTGTCACATCCTCTGCTGAGACCCGACGCTCCCGGCGCTCCTAGGCCAGCACACGAGGAGATCCTGGAGAACCAGCAGGCCGAGGATGACCACGCCATTGATCTCCTGCCGATCTGCCAGCGGATAGAGATGCTTGGGCGGGACGCGTTGGATCGAGGTGTCATTCATCAGGGCGATCCAGAGGCAGTCGTCGTGATGGAGATGATCGTCACTGATGCGGGCCGTGCGGCGGCATACAGGCGGCAGAGGAGGTCCCAGGGAGAGAGGGTTAGGCATACCCAGTAGGGGTCCGGGTTTATTTTTTTTGTTTTCGGATTATATCTTTCGCACACTATTACTATTTGGTTCGACTTGTATATATTATTTGGATTTTATTTATCATATTAGTATTTTCTGTTTATATCACTTATTTTATTTGGCGTTTTCCTTTAATTAAAAATACGAGACTGTTAAGAAAAACATAAAAAAAAACACAATTTCTGCATAATTCGGAAGTGCATCTCCGAAACCCCCCAAAATCTGAAAAAAAGTGTTTTCGGAAGTGCATCTCCGAAAACACCCCCCATTTGGTGTTTTTGGAGATGCACTTCCGAAGTCTTAGAAAATTTTAAAAAAAAAAAACTTCGGAAATGCATTTCTGAAGTAGGGGTAAAGTGGGGTTTTCGCTGGGGTGACCCTCATAGGGAGGTGGGTAAAGAAAAAACCAAAAATTATTGGAGAGAGAGAGAGATATATTTTGTTTAATTTGTTACAAGTCTCTTGGTTAAATTAGAAGTTAGCTAGTTTAATTAACTATGTCTATTAGTTTACTTGCGTTACAAGTAAACCAATTTGTTAGTTGGAAAACGCACATAAAAGAGGTATATGTGGCTTATGCTTGTAATGATTATTCAATACCTTTTGCTCATAACTCAATACAGCAACACCTTTCATTTTTTTATAGTTGGTTTAAAAGCCAACAAACTTTACATTAATCTTGATAAATGAAATGCCCAAAAAACGGCATACAAAAATGTTAAGAGGAGGTCATAAGTTTCAATGAATTATGACCATTATCAAATTATTTACTTTCAATTCAACATTTAAATTTTTTTGTCTGGTTTATCTGTCACACTTGGATTTATACTTTCTATGCTTCCTACACCTCATAAGACATTGATGATAAAAGGTGGTGGGGCTTGTAGTTAGGTCAAGGGAATGGATTTTTAGCAGCTGGCCATGTATGTGACAAATCACTTATACATGAAAACACATATTTCACTTTCCTTCTCATACATAAAACATCCCTTCATTATTTCATTCACATACATACATACATGTCTTATAAATAATACACATGACATACATCATCACATGACAACATGTATCAAGTCTTGTCAGTTATAATAATTTGGAAGGTGAGTTGTGACCAATGTTTAAAACCATAAAGTTCGCAATTTTTAACATTTGTGAAAATTAAAATCAAAAGACTTACGTAATTTCAGGTTATTTCGGCCTAACATAAATAAAGTCCAACTAATAATTGTTACCGTCAGAATTTGAACTCAGTCTCTTACAAACAGTTCGTTTTTAACCCGATCTTGTTAACTAGTATTTTAATTCAACCACATAACTATCTCAATTGTTATTGCATTATCCAAAGTTTTTGTTAGGTTGTGCCTCAAATAAATGTGTATAGTATGGAACTTATTGAACCATGCACATGACCTAATTCACATGTCTCACCAATATAGTGTTAAAATAGGGTCCATATAATACTGTAAGTTTATGTAGGAATGGTTAATGTCCAAAACAATACCTAGCCGTATTATTTGGAAGCTAATAAAAATATACACAAGCATTCAATTCATCTCTCTCTCAGCTTTTCTCTGCCTCACTTATTTTTCTTTCCTTTTACACGAAATTGACATCTTTAGTGATGTGCACTCTTGCTTTGAATATACTAAACCGAAAAGGACAATCACTTTTTGAGTGTGGAAGAAACAGCATGCCAAAGTTTCATCTACTTTTTTGATTATACATAGCTTGTTCCTTCACATGTTAAGCTTTATATGACTTCTTTTGGACTGTTCCACTTACCACGTTATGGAACATCAATGACAACTGCATGTATGTAGTAATCTGTCTTTTTACCATTACAACTTTGTTCTTGTCATACCTATAAATGTGCAATGGTGCACAAAAATAATAAAATTTAAATGTGAAATAATAGATCGTTTTAAGAGGTTACCACTTTAACTTCGTACCGAATTTCAGTTACCCAAAAGTCAATTGGTTTATATGTTTTTAGTGCGAGTGAATTTGGCAAACTTATGATGATATCATGATTTAGTTTAAACTCTAAAATGTAGGTTTAAAAAATAAAAATCATCAGAGTAATACCATAATTTTGTTAAACTCATGTCAATTCAAATTTATACGTAGTATAAATTAACTTCTCATTTCTAGTGATGTATCAAGAATCATAGATCACAACTCACAACTGCATAGACTATTTAACATGAGTAAATAATTATTATTATGCATACATTAGAAACATAAATATTAAATTATAATTTTTTTTATTATGTAATTACAAACACTCTCTATAAGTTATGTTTTAGGTAGGCCATATGCCTAATAATACTAGCTAAATTCAGGCAGGCCAAATGCCTAAGAATACCAGCCACCCACATTCAACTGGTTAACAAGTAGACATTTACATCGAAGCACCGCCCCTGAAGCAGAACTCTATTTTTATTTTAATTGTTAATGCTCATCCAACGGTCTTCCGCATCTTATTTCAAATCAACCGATAAAGGTTTTAACTGTCACCCTTATATAAGTGTGATTCTGAATCCCACCTAAATTTTTATTCACACTCGGACTTGCAAGTTTCACCTCCTTCATTTTAATAACTTGAGCGTTCAAAATGTTAACGTTGTAGGTACCTCTTGTATGTGATCAACATAAACATCTACCACCATTCCAAAAGCCTTTCCATGATGGCCATCTTCAACCTATCTTTCAACTTTTGCTATAGTACAAAAAATAATGAGGCCGTTTTTGAAGAAATTCTTTTTTGAATGTTAATGAGAAGTCACATATATATACATAGTCCCTCAAGCATGTGCCGCGTGGAGACAAAATTCTTTATCGATACTGGTTAAAAAGTCAGACGCACCTTTATTATTATTAACTCCTCTATCTCTATCTGTTTAGAATATCATCTAAACTCCTATGTATGGTGCATAGATACAGACCAGTATAAACATACCGGTGTGCAGTCCCTGAAGCATTAGGCATGTTGTGGCGAAATTCTTTAAGGAGAAAACCATGACATTTACGCAGCCCCCAAGCACAAGGCGTGCAAGGGGAAGTGCTTTTACTAAGACCGATCATCCTTCAAAGAAGGCTTCCTTTTATCCTTCAAAGAATTCATTTTCATAATGTTGATGAAGGATCCGTGAATGATTGCTTAATTGTTGGTCTTTTGACGTTCACGATCAAAGTCACTGGTGTATTTAATAACCACTAAAAAAGACAAATTAAATCAAGAACATTCCTATTATATATTCACAAGAGTTCATATGTTTCTCTTTTAAACAACAAAACTTCATAAGGACTTTCCTCTTGCCTTTTAGTTTAAAAGATATGTACTGATGTAGTAAGAATAGCTCCAACCTATCATGTCATATTTTAAAAGCAAGCACATAACATTATCTGATGCTACCGAGTGTATAGGTGATAATTGATTCAGATAAATTTTCCACTTAGTATCCTTTTGTAATAGGACTAGGCATGGCAATAAAACCCAGATCCGCGGGTACCCATCCGAATCCGCCCCGAAGTTGACGGGGAAAACCCGCTTTGACTGGGTTTGGGTTCAAGTTTGGGTTTTCCCCAATTATAAAATATGGGGACGGGTCGGGTAATGGGGACACTAGTACCCACCCCGAACCCGCCCCGTTTATTTCAACATGTACATCATTATTTATATTTCATTATTTATATTAATAAATATGTGACTGATGTTTTGATAATTTGATTTGTATTTATTATTTTAAATAGTTAAAATATATGTATGAAATTTTTTGAGATTGTTTTATTTTGTTATTTATAATGTAATTTGATTTTTGAAAAAGTAAATATTTTTATTAAAAAAATTGATTTTACGAAATAGATGGTGGTCGAGCGGGGATACCCGAACCCGTTTGGGACGGGTTTGAATTTTAATTCTCCATCCCCGTTTGGGTTTGGGGCGGGGAACGGGCATTGATTGGGGATTCGGGTTTGGGGAACGTAAAAAGCGTCCCCGACCCGCCCCGTTGTCATGCCTAAATAGGACCGGTAAATACATTTGTTTTGAAGAAATCTACTTAAAGAATTATAAGAAAGCTTTAATTGATTAGACAACAAGTTTAGCTTCTTAGTTGGTCAAATTTGTTTCTTAATCAATTAAGCACTGACCATGATTCGTTTTTAGAAGAAATGCATAATAAATAAACCTCGAAGGGTTGACTCAGTTGGCAAATGAGCTTTCTCCAAAAAGGGACGGAACCGGCTAGTACCCGGGTTCGATCCCGGATGGAGTCAAAAACGCCCTGGGGCCACGGTGCCGTCGCCTCCGAGCCCGGGTCCGGATTAGTCACGTGGGGCCCCTTTCTCCCGCGGATACCGGTCGATTAACACCAAAAAAAAAAAGAAAAAGAAATGCATAATAAATGAAAAGATTGAAGAGGTTTTAGTGCACGGGTGCATCACTTTAATACTTCAAGACTTATTATTTTCTTTTTTTACATATAATTGATCTAAAAGATAAATACTTAAACACAAGATCAGATAAGCTTTCACATCTTCAATAGTTGATTTTTGAAATTAATTTGTCTTTATTTTATCTCAATATTAAAAGTTCATCAACTTTGATTTTTTTCTTATAGGTTTTTGTCTGATGATGTTTATGATTAACTTTTCCTTATTCACTCGTCATCATCAAAACCTCGTAAGGATTT